>NW_011402085.1:0-620 GCF_000754665.1 Bison bison bison | reverse complement strand
AAACAATCCACCAAACTGAAACTCTAGAGACTCAATAAATGAGGCAAGACACATGAAATCAGCTGAGATGAAATTCGAATACAGGCCGACATGTATTTTAGCAACTTCATAAGCTGCCATGGAGAAATCCAACTGCACAGAGCACTGGTATGGTGAACGCATACAGCTCTTTCACAGTGTTCCATGCAGCCACCACAAAGAAACCTCAGACCGTGGTACCCTGCATCCTACAAACCCCAAAGTTCACAGCCTAAGGGATAGTAACCCCTCAAGGGTTCAGCACCCTCAATCCCTGGTTCACAGACTTATCTCCAGGTCAGAGATGGCACACTCAGGGTGCAGAGCCACCGATGGGTCAGATACCTCCCATGCTTTGACAAATACACTTTGTGATGTCACAACCAAGGGTATGGACACCTAGGGTATTCACGTCCCCTGAAATCCCTACGTGGATCAATCCTAGTTGTGGACTTGAAGCTCTTCTAAGGAACTGGACACAAGGTGTCCAGCCTCCTGCCAAGACCTCCCACCCTCCAAATGGTACCCAGATGCCAGTAAAGGCACATTCACTCCCCTGCCCCACTGAGGCCAGTGTGAACTGGTGAAACACCTTTGCAGGG
>NW_011402084.1:0-517 GCF_000754665.1 Bison bison bison | reverse complement strand
CTTTTTTATTGATGTGTAGTGTTCCAGCATATGGCTCTCCCATACTTTGTTATATACTTCTCTGTTGATGGACATATGGGTAATTACCAGTTTTTACTTTTATGAACCAAGTTATTTGAACATTTCT
Organism: Bison bison bison; assembly: GCF_000754665.1. Lineage (NCBI taxonomy): Eukaryota > Metazoa > Chordata > Mammalia > Artiodactyla > Bovidae > Bison > Bison bison. Next base: position 390 of record NW_011402084.1, on the reverse strand, counting down.
ATGTAAGTATTTCAGCTAACATATGTTTTCATTACTCTTGGGGAAGTACCTAGGGATGGAATAGTTAAGTTATAGGTATATACTTGACTTTTTCAGAAATCAGCAAACAGTTTTTCATATTTTTTGTTTATTTTTGGCTGTGCCATGTGGCATGTGCGGTCTTAGTTCCCTGACCAGGGATCACACCTGTGCACCCTGCAGTGGAAGCATGGAGTCTTAATCACAGGACTGCCAGGGTCCAGCCCTGGCTGATCCAGGGTATTCGAAGGAGAGATGGCGTAGGCGACCTATTTATTTAAATATTCATCAAAGATATAAAGAGTAATAGAATGAGGATAGCTCAGTGAGGAAACTCAGTGGAGAAAAGAGGCTGAGTAGCTTGGTTTACGC
>NW_011402083.1:0-563 GCF_000754665.1 Bison bison bison | reverse complement strand
GCTGTTGATGTTGTTTTTAACGTCAGGAGTTTATGTTAAAGCAAAGCAAGCTTCAAAATGTTGCACAGCGTATTCCGGTAGGGAGAAATAGCTAGATATAGACACACAGAAACTCACACACAGGAGTAGGTATACAGATAGCAGTGTAGAAATATATGTCCCCACGTTTTATATTAAACCGTTAATATTTTCTTTCCAAGGAGGGTAGGCTGGTTTATGAGAGAATTAACAAAATCTTAAACCTTTCCCGATAGTTAGAATATTTTCAAAAAAATAAATGCACCTCTTGGTAAAGTAGAATGAAGAAAAATATGTGACTTAGGTTTGCTAAGGACAAAACCCATTTTTTCAAAAAACTTATTTTATATTGGAGCAGAGCCGATGAAGAAAAGGGTGATAGTTTCAGGGGCACAGACAGTGACTCCACCATATATATACATGTATCTATTCTCCCCCAAATTCAGGGAAGGGTTCTGAAATGCAATGTTTGGGGTCTGGATGTGAGGTGCTGATGGCTGGTGTACCTCTTTCTGGATTGGTTGGTGGTAGCTAACTGGGTGGTT
>NW_011402082.1:0-834 GCF_000754665.1 Bison bison bison | reverse complement strand
ACACTTTTAAACTCCATCTCTCGTTTCATTCTTATATCTCTCCTCCATGAATCTTCCTCTCCCCCACGCTTATTTTTCTGTGAACTGAAAAATTAATCATTCCTTAGAAGCATAAAGATAGTCATTAGTCATATGCCAAAGATAGAAACTCTCCATTTTCATCTAAAATTAAACAATGAAAGTAAAATGTTAGTCTCTCAGTCGTGTCCCACTCTCTGAGACCCCATGGACTATCGCCTGCCAGGGTCCTCTGTTCATGGACTTCTCCAGGCAAGAATGCTAGAGTGGGTTTTAACCACAGATATATAAACATATACATGCAAAGACACACACACTCACACATACATATGCATTGTTGTTGGCTAGTCACTAAGTCCTGTTGGACTCATTGTGACCCCATGGACTGTAGCACACCAGATTTCCTGCCCTTCACTATAATACATGCATTTTATAAATATATTTAATATGCAGTTAAGATTTCAACCTATGACTTCTGGGGATACGCACACAGCAGTATCATGGTAAATTCTAGAAACAACACTTTTTTAACCACAGACATATAAACATAGATACGCACATACACATATACTCACTCCCTGGAGCTCAGATGGTGAAGAATCCACCTGCAATGTGGGAGACCTGAGTTCAATCCCTGGGTAGGGGAGATCCCCCTGGAGGAAGGCATGGCAACCCACTCCAGTATTCTGGCCTGGAGAATCCCCACGAACAGAAGAGCCTGGCAGTCTACAGTACAAGGGGTCGCAGAGAGTCAGACATGACTGAGCAACTAAGCACAGCACACATACACACTTAAAATTGCACACATATATAAGT
>NW_011402081.1:0-659 GCF_000754665.1 Bison bison bison | reverse complement strand
TCTGCTTGCTAATGCAGGAGACATGGGTTCAATCCCTGATCTGAGAAAATCCCACATGCTGCGGTGCAACTAAGCCTGTGTGCTACAACTATTGAGCCCCTGCCCAGAGCCAGGGAGCACGGAACTACTGACCCCATGCACCCTAGAGGCCGTGCTCCGCAGCAAGAGAAGCCACCACGATGAGAAGCTCAAGCACCAAGACTAGAGAAGCCCCTATTGCTGCAACAGAGAAAAGCCAGAGCAGCAGTGAAAACCCAGCACAGCCAAAAATAAAATAAATAAATAAACAAATATTTTTTAATTACAACTAAAAAAATACAAGTCCGATATTCAGGAAGATGAAATGCCTGGAAACCATGGGTGGAGCTTCAGAAAGAATTAAGGTACACAATAAAAGGGCTCTAGAAATCTGCATAAAGGTTACCTTGAGTCTTTGGTAAGTACAAAGTTGCGCATAGAGTGAAACTCCACAAGACAGAGCAACGATTGACTAAATTGTGAAGGCAGAATATTGTCAGACCTCACATAGGACTGAGAGTTATTCTAGCTTCAGTGAGCTGGAACAAGGTGTCCACAGTGAACATCTGGACAATTTTGTGGACACCCAGAGGAGTCATGATTTAGTAATAGGGCTGATCTATGTCTAGTCTACTGTACAT
>NW_011402080.1:0-565 GCF_000754665.1 Bison bison bison | reverse complement strand
GACAAAGGTCATGAGGAAGGAGGCTCGACATACGCAAAGGCGGGATCGAGCCTCAGGAGTCCCCCTGGAAATCCTCGAGCCGTCTACCCCCATAACCAGAGCCTGCCTACTTTACTACTTTGTGCTCTTACCTACACCTCTGACTTTACGGGGGGCTGTCCCCCACCACCTCTTTCGGAGAAGGAGTTAACCTAGAGCTCCAGTCAATAAAAACTCTTGGGTGTGACAAGAGTGTTTTAACCTACAAACTCCTCTGAAGGTTCTCTAGCCTGCCTGACAGGCTCCTCCGGCCACATGTGATTGCTCACAGCCTCCCAACCGTGAGAGGCACGAGATGCTTTAAACCCTCTAAAAACAGGTTCTTTAGAGAAGTTAGAAAACTATAAGTATAGTGAGTGGGCTAATTAGAAATTGTGTTGATAAAGGGTTTTTCATTTGTTGAGCCAATGTTTGTTGCTAAGTCTCCATATCCCCTGCCCTTACACACATTAATGAATATATAGAAGAAATAAGTATTAACCTTTGATATTAATCACGTTAGACCTTAGGCTAAGTAAATTCTTTC
>NW_011402079.1:0-745 GCF_000754665.1 Bison bison bison | reverse complement strand
GGAGAGGTCCAGAGGATGCTAGTTGAGAGGATCAATGAAAGGGACCTTATTTTCAAGGGATAAAAATATTCAGATCTAACAGGGATAAAGTGTCGGGCTCTCTTTAATCCCATCTTTCTTTCATTCAATGTTATAACCACCAATAGAAAGTCTTTAGGGCTTCCCTGGTAGCTCAGGAACTTCACCGAGACCCAACACTCTCCCAGGGAGTTGTTAAAACTGGTCTCTTTCTGGATGAACCCATTTTGAAACCATCCATGTTAACCGGTAATACATGGTAATTGAGTATTGCATCTACTTACCTCCCCCAGGCCTCCACCCCTGCAAAAGTCTTTGTTTATTCATTTACGTACAACCTGATCATAAAACATACAACCATACTTAAAACCACTGGGATGGAATTCAGACAACATAAGTTTCGATTTGGCCACTTACTGATCCTTTGTCAACTCTAAAGAAAGCAGCAACTATGAGCTTTACTTTCATTTTCTTTTTAAACGGGAGATATATGAATGCTGCCTATTCAAAACAATGAAACAATATAAACATAGGGTTTACATTTATTTACCTTGGAAGAGAGTACATTTTTTATGTATTTTAGAGAACGTGCGATAATGAGAAAAGTCTTCTTTTTTGAATTTGGTTAGCTGCTGCCCATAAGAACTGTTTTACACTTCCCAGATGTCCCTTCTGAAATGTTGTTTTTCTCTAGCATTAGTTTATAGTTCTATACCAGTAGTTATTT
>NW_011402078.1:0-1100 GCF_000754665.1 Bison bison bison | reverse complement strand
TCGCCTACGCCGTCTCTCCTTCGAATACCCTGGATCAGCCGGGGTTGGTCCCCGGCACCCTACCATGGCTCGAGAGCAATGACGCGCTCGCCCTCGCCACTCGCATGGAGACCCGACTTCCCTGGCGCCCCACGAGAGGCTCACTGACCTCGCCGTCGTACCTCGTGAGAAACCGCACACTGGCGCCGCCGCTCGAGAACAGCCCCGAGACTCCCCCGTCATCGCGAGATCGAGGGCCTTCGTCTCCAGCATGGCCTACGGACCAATCTCGCGACCTCTCTCCAAACGCCTCAGGAGGCTTGACTCCCTTTAGTCCACCCAGTGAGCTCCAAGAGATACCCGTCGCGACTCGAGAGCAGAGCGGGGTTCTTTGCTTCCACTCGAGATGAATGCCTGTCTCCCCGGGTGCGTCTGGAATGCAACCCCGAGATCCCGGTCGCCCCTGGAGAGGAACATTGGCTTCTGGACACAAGCCTAGATGAGGTCTATTGGCCCTGCAGTCACTCGAGAGCAATCCCCAGCTTTCCTTCGCAACTCGAATGGAAGATTGGAGTTCCCTAGGCCAACACAAGAGGCCATCCTGAATTCCCCGTCGTAACTCGAGAATCCTCGCCGCAACTCGAGAAAATCCACGTGGTTCCCCCGTCATCGCAAGATGAAGCCCTTTCCCGCTACAGCGTCTCAGGAGAAGTCCCACGTTAGGTATTGGAGGTCGAAACGGTACTTGGCACCCTTGATGCGACCCACAAAGTTCCCCGACACTCCCGGTCTCCCTCGAGAGGAACACCGAAGTTTTCCGGCACCACATCCTCTGAGCCCCTTCTACCCTCCTGATCTGGACAGGAGGGTCGACTCCCCTGCTTTGTCTGGAAACGGGTTCCCGACCTTCCGGTCGCACCTCAGGATGAGGCCGGTCTCACGACGACATTCCAGTCGTGGCCTCAGTGGGTGGCTCCACATTCCGAAGGACCCCGATTTCCCGGTCCCCTCTTGATAAGAACCCGATGCCCGGACACCTCTTCGAACTCCACCCTGTGAATGAAGTCAACACGAAGGGGCAGTGACTCGCCCGTGCATCGTCGGGAAAAGACCCCCAGGTT
>NW_011402077.1:0-900 GCF_000754665.1 Bison bison bison | reverse complement strand
ATAAGCTATTCACACTACTCTTTGGCAACAGGAGATTAGGTGGCACAGTTTAATACGTATAGAATTCTAGAAAATGCGTTTTCAAGACCTTTCACTTTTAAAGTTAGGACTTTGCTCTCACATTGGTTACTTAGTGACCAGGGAGGGACCTGAAGTGGATTTTGAAGTGGCGGACAGGAGTTGCACCAGCAGCAAGTTCTGGTCCTGGTTTGAGCGTTTCATCCATGTGGTGTAACTCTGCTTTTGAAGAACTAGGCTTGAGAAGGCTGCTCCCAGTTGTGTACAATTTGACTTCTGTTTCCACTCGTTAATATTCTACTTTAATTCTGAGGAAATTGCATGAGACTTTTCCAACTTTCACTCGAGGAACGAGCCTCAGAGCTCCCCGTTGGATCTGTTGAAGGTCCCTCCTTGTTCTGGGTCAAGCCCGCCTGTATGGTGTAGCAGACAGAGGTCCTGACTTCATGCCAGATACCTTCCCTCCTGGAATTCTTGCAATAACAGGGTAGTTTAGTATACTTTCGTTTGCTGTTTGGGTTTATTATGTAGAAAAGAAGCTTGGTAAACCAAGTGGCTGGACAGAACGTTAAGACAGATGGGTGCCAATCGTGGCAAACGTGACCTTTGGGATAGGCGCATTTTTGCTCACGTCCGAGAAAACTGCCGTGTCTAGGACTTTTATTCTGAGGATGTTAACTTTATGTTTGATTTGAAACTTAGGACGACATCAGTAATAAACTTGAAAATGAAGTTGCAAATAAGGATTCTAGGCATCGACAGGTAATGGCTTTTATGAACCGTGTCTGACTTTTATAGTAGTGAATTACTGAGGAAGGAAGGTAAAGATCTTTTCATGTGACTCCCACATTGGAAATCAAGTCCCAGTGTAAAGTTCTTATG
>NW_011402076.1:0-575 GCF_000754665.1 Bison bison bison | reverse complement strand
CAGCTCTTTGAGTATTGCCTCCTGAGGTCCCTGTTCGGGCGCCACCTGCGGGGGACCAGCCCCAGCTGATCCAGGGTATTCGAAGGAGAGATGGCCTAGGCGACTATTTATATGCTAATCAGAGATGTCAAGAATAAGAGTATGAGGATAGCTCAGTAGGAAAATTCGGTGGAGAAAAGAGACTGAGTAGATTGGTTTACGCGGGAGACCAATCAAACTTCAAGACAAGAAGTTTGCACCACTTACGTAGTCCGCAGGCGTCCTCTCGAATAGATGAAGGTGCCTCACTCTAGACACCTTCTCGAGTGGGCCTTAGCAGCCCAGGCATAATTAGTAAGCGTGGTGGGTTCCGCGCTCCAGATGGAGACTCAGCTGGAAGTTCAAGGGAAGAATGACAAGGAACTTTATGAATTGGAGCTGTAAGTTAACTCTTGGACAGAGAGAGCGAGATGGAGTTGGGGGACAGCCCACAGTGAAATCAGAGGTGGGAACACAAAGCAAGAAAGTAGGTCAGACTCTGGTTTTTTCTGGGGGAGATGCTCGAGAATTTCCGGGTGGACCCCTGAGGCTCGATC
>NW_011402075.1:0-525 GCF_000754665.1 Bison bison bison | reverse complement strand
ACTAATCCTATCTTCTGTCCTCTTGTTATTTCTACTTATTTGTTGCCTCCTAGTAGTGTTTTTAATTTTCTATTTATTGCATTATTCATTTTATATTGACTCTTCTTTTATTTCTTCTAGGTCCTTGTTAAACCTTTCTTGCATCTTCTCAATCTTTGTCTCCAAGCTATTTATCTGTGATTCCATTTTGATTTCAAGATTTTGGATCAATTTCACTATCATTATTCAGAATTCTTTATCAGGTAGATTCCCTATCTCTTCCTCTTTTGTTTGGTTTGGTGGGCTTTCATCCTGTTCCTTTGTCTGCTGGGTACTCCTCTGTCTCTTCATCTTGTTTAAATTGCTGAGTTTGGGGTGTCTTTTCTGTATTCTGGCAGTTTGTGGAGTTCTCTTTATTGTGGCATTTCCTCGCTCTGTGTGGGTTTGTACAGGTGGCTTGTCAAGGTTTCTTGGTTAGGGAAGCTTGTGTCAGTGTTCTGGTGAGTGGAGCTGTATTTCTTCTCTCTGGAGTGCAATGAAATGTCC
>NW_011402074.1:0-771 GCF_000754665.1 Bison bison bison | reverse complement strand
GCCCCCTGGAGAGGAACATTGGCTTCTGGACCAAGCCTAGATGAGGTCATTGGCCCTGCAGTCACTCGAGAGCAATCCCCAGCTTTCCTTCGCAACTCGAATGGAAGATTGGACTTCCCTGGGCCAACACAAGAGGCATCCCGAATTCCCCGGCGTAACTCGAGAATCCCGCCGCAACTCGAGAAAAACCACGTGGTTCCCCCGTCATCGCAAGATGAAGCCCTTTCCCGCTACAGCGTCTCAGGAGAAGTCCCACGTTAGGAATTGGAGGTCGATACGGTACTTGGCACCCTTGATACGCCCCCACAAAGATCCCCGGCATCCCGGTCTCCCTGGAGAGGAACACCGACGTTTTGCAGCACCACTTCCTCTGAGCCCCTTCTACCCTCCTGATCTCGACAGGAGGGTCGACTCCCCTGCTTTGTCTGGAAGGGGTTCCCGACCTTCCGGTCGCACCTCAGGATGAGGCCGGTCTCACGACGACATTCCAGACGTGGCCTCGTGGGTGCTTCCACATTGCGAAGCACCCCGATTTCCCGGTCCCCTCTTGGTAAGAACCCGATGCCCAGACACCTCTCCGAACTCCACCCTGTGAATGAAGTCAACACGAAGGGGCAGTGACTCGCCCGTGCATTGTCCGGAAAAGACCCCCAGGTTCCAAATACCGCTCGACAAGTGGCCTCTCTCCCCGGGGACACCTCGAGAGGCAAGCGGAGTTCCATGCCTCAACCCAAGACGAGGCCTGACTCTCCTGTCCCCAGTCTGCAGGGA
>NW_011402073.1:0-514 GCF_000754665.1 Bison bison bison | reverse complement strand
GTATCCCAACCATCAGAGTTCAAATTTGTGGTATGAATGCCTAAAAGCCTATGAAACATAATGTTGCTTATATAATTCGAGCATACATAGATCTACTTAAGCTGTTAGCTCTCTCTTCTGTGTCTTTATATTTCCTTCTGAAGCAATTTGGATTTTCTAAAAGAATGTGAAGATTTGTTTCTTTGTTTTAGTTTCTGAGGAGACTTCTCATTCTGCCCACACACTAGGAAACTTTTCATATATTTTCCATTACTATAGTTCAAGTTTTGTGTACCCTAAACTTGCATACCATTAACCCTGTACTGTATTTCTTTCAGCAGGCTTTAGTGATGTTCTTCAAGTTGTTTTTGCCATTCTTTAATTTGGATATAATGCTCACTGATTTTAATAGAAAATTAACAGTTTTCTACTGTGCTTCTATTATTTTTATATAAATTTATTTATTTTAATTGGTGGTTAATTACTTTACAATATTGTATTGGTTTTTCCATGCATCAACGTGAATCCGCCACAG
>NW_011402072.1:0-513 GCF_000754665.1 Bison bison bison | reverse complement strand
CTTGTATTTCTGCGTATGTGCAAGTTTCCTCTCAGGGATGTTACTGTGTACACACACATGTGTGCACATAGAGTCCCTGCCAGTACATTTGTCAGTATGAGCTGTCGGAATTGATCTAGCCAGGTGATGGAAGTTGGATAGCGAAACATGAAGGTCTTAGGGGAAGGTACATAGACTCTGGCCAGCAGAAGGACTGAAGCCAGGGAATCAATCCCCGTTATCTCACTGAGCAAACAAGTTCTAAGTGGAATCACAGTGGTGCACCCTGGATGCCTGGCAGAAAAGAGAGGCAGGGGAAAGAGCCTGGAGAGTGGGCAGAGGAAAGGCCACTACACCTGCAGTTTATGAAAAGTAGAAAATGTACCTAATGACCTGGAAGGAGAAACTGTATCTTATTTATTGAGATATCTAGCCAAGGAGAATTCCAGCCAAACAGACCAAAAGTGCTTCCTGGTTTCTTGCTGCCTATAGTAAAATATGAAGGGAAATTAAATGAATAAATAAATAAATATG
>NW_011402071.1:0-543 GCF_000754665.1 Bison bison bison | reverse complement strand
TACAATGGATTAAAGACAACCTCTTTTAACAAGTGGTGCTGGGAAATCTGGTCAACCACTTGTAAAAGAATGAAACTAGACCACTTTCTAACACCATACACAAAAATAAACTCAAAATGGATTAAAGATCTAAACGTAAGACCAGAAACTATAAAACTCCTAGAGGAGAACATAGGCAAAACACTCTCTGACATACATCATAGCAGGATCCTCTATGACCCACCTCTCAGAATATTGGAAATAAAATCAAAAATAAACAAATGGGACCTAATTAACCTTAAAAGCTTCTGCACATCAAAAGAAACTATTAGCAAGGTGAAAAGACAGCCTTCAGAATGGGAGAAAATAATAGCAAATGAAGCAACTGACAAACAACTAATCTCAAAAATATACAAGCAACTCCTACAGCTCAACTCCAGAAAAATAAACAACCCAATCAAAAAATGGGCCAAAGAACTAAATAGACATTTCTCCAAAGAAGACATACAGATGGCTAACAAACACATGAAAAGATGCTCAACATCACTTATTATCAGAGAAATG
>NW_011402070.1:0-741 GCF_000754665.1 Bison bison bison | reverse complement strand
AGAGTCTTTTCAAATGAGTCAACTCTTCGCATGAGGTGGCCAAAGTATTGGAGTTACAGCTTTAGCATCATTCCTTCCAAAGAACACCCAGGACTGATCTCCTTTAGAATGGACTGGTTGCATCTCCTTGCAGTCCAAGGGACTCTCAAGAGTCTTCTCCAACAGCACAGTTCAAAAGCATCAATTCTTTGGCGCTCCAAAAATCAAGACACTGTGGTATTGGTGGTGAAATAGGCACAAAGATCAACAAGACAGAATAGACAACCAAATATAAATCTATACAAGGACAGATAACTGATTTTTAAGGAAGAAGCAAAAGCAGTTCAATGGTGGAAGGATAGATAGCCTTCCCAACAAATGGTGCTTAAGCTATTGGATATTCACAGGCAAAAAAATGAAACTCACTTGATACAAATTAACTCAAAATTGATCATAGATTTAAATGTGAGACACATAAAGCTATAAAACTTCAGAGAATTTGCAGACCCACTGAAGAATTCTTAGAAACAACACCAAAAATGCAGTCCCTAAAAGGAAAAAAACTTGGTAAACTGGACTTTGTTAAAATTTAAGACTTCTAGTCTCCTAGACTTTGTTAAAAGGCTGAAAAAGTAAGCTACAGACTAGAATAAACTATTTACAAACTATATTTCCAACAAAGGATTTGTATCTAGAATCTATAAAGAACTCTCAAAGCTCAAAAGTAAAAAGCAATTCAACTGAAAATGAACAATAGACATG
>NW_011402069.1:0-510 GCF_000754665.1 Bison bison bison | reverse complement strand
ACAAGCTTGTGACAGATATAACGATATAGAATTTTTACCTTAGAACAAACCGAGGCACTATGAACATTTTGTGCTTCATGTTGATGACTCTTAGACATGTCTACAGTAGAGGAGCAAAACAAAACTACTAGATATTTAATATTGACTAGTTCCCAGTTCACGGGACTCTGACATTCCCTGAGGTCAAAGTTTTCTTGTATTGGAAGCAGTTGGGTTTGCAAGGGCTGCCTTGTCTTGAGACCATTGAAATAAGAACTCAGAACTTGAGCACTATTATCAAAAATCCCAAGGCTCACACTGACACAGACATCAATCCAGACAGACAAGACAAGACATCTTCCAGTTTTCCGCCTGAGATGGAAAAGATTTCTTTGAGCCGTTTTTTCTGGGGAGTGGGGGGTGGGGCTGGCGGCCAGGCAGGCTTTGGGAAGGAGCTCATGGTTTGGAATTGCATATGAAAAGAACCAGCTTTCCGGGTTCCAAGCAATCAAGTTTCCTTGGCAACCAACT
>NW_011402068.1:0-569 GCF_000754665.1 Bison bison bison | reverse complement strand
TCTATAAATTGCTTTGGGTAGTATACTATTTTCACTATATTGATCTTCCAATCCATTGAACATGGTATATTTCTCCATCTATTAGTGTCCTCTTTTGATTTCTTTCACCAGTGTTTTATAGTTTTCTATATATAGGTCTTTAGTTTCTTTAGGTAGATATATTCCCAAGTATTTTATTCTTTCCGTTGCAATGGTGAATGGAATTGTTTCCTTAATTTCTCTTTCTGTTTTCTCATTATTAGTGTATAGGAATGCAAGGGATTTCTGTGTGTTGATTTTATATCCTGCAACTTTACTATAGTCATTGATTAATTCTAGTAATTTTCTGGTGGAGTCTTTAGGATTTTCTATGTAGAGGATCATGTCATCTGCAAATAGTGAGAGTTTTACTTCTTCTTTTCCAATTTAGATTCCTTTTATTTCTTCTTCTGCTCTGATTGCTGTGGCCAAAACTTCCAAAACTATGTTGAATAGTAATGGTGAAAGTGGGCACCCTTGTCTTGTTCCTGACTTTAGAGGAAATGTTTTCAATTTTCACCATTGAGAATAATGTTTGCTGTGGGTTTGTC
>NW_011402067.1:0-548 GCF_000754665.1 Bison bison bison | reverse complement strand
TATTTGGGATTAACAGTAGATACACACTACTATATATAACATAGATAAAATGACAAAGACATACTGTGCAGCACAGATACTCAGCATCTTGTACTAATCTATAACGGAGAAGAGCCTGAATCACTTCGCTGTATCCTGGAGGAGCCACGGCAACCCACACCCGTATTCTTGCCTGGAAAATTACCATGGACAGAGGTGCCTGGTGGGCGTACAGCCCACGGGGGTCGACAAAGTACAAAATAGACTGAACACACACACACACACACACACACACGCAGTACACCTGGAATACTATAAATCAACTATACGTCAATTAAAAAGTTAAAAAATAAAAAATCCCAAACCACATGGATCAAATCTGGCTGCTTCCACATAGAACGTGTGGAATAAAAGTAGCAACTTGTATCTCAGTGTGCAAGATGTTCAGATAGTTTTTCACTAATAATCACCAGTTTTCAATTTTGAAATGTAACTACATAAAGAAAGGTGAGAAATGTTTCATATCACTTTTCTGTAAAGAACGATGAACCTCAGGGTCGGTCTGTCGT
>NW_011402066.1:0-611 GCF_000754665.1 Bison bison bison | reverse complement strand
TTTCAATCAGTAGGAAGAGACACAAGTTACTCATTTGGGACAATTACAATTCCCAAACCAGGACATTCATAGACTCTTAAGAGTGTATTAACTGAGATAATAATGGATTCAGAGTACAACCACCTCGCAGGACCCAGAAACCCATGAATTTACATAATATTCAGATTGCCGGTTCATCTTTTCTCTGTGCTCCCCAAAATAATTTTCTATGTTATGGAACATTCTCTGATGGATAATGAAAAGTAAGGTGTGTTGGGGGAAAAAAAAGATGCATTTCATTTCTTTTCATGAAATGAGAATGAATTCTTAGAAATGCATCTGAGAGTGATGTAACTTTCCTTCCAAGGAGTAAGCATCTTTTCATTTCATGGGTGTAATCACCATCTGCAGTGATTTTGGAGCCCCAAAATATACAGTCTGACACTGTTTCCCCATCTACTTCCCATGAAGTGATGGGACCGGATGCCATGATCTTCACTTTCTGAATGTTGAGCTTGAAGCCAATTTTCACTCTCCTCTTTCGCTTTCATCAAGAGGCTTTTTAGTTCCTCTTCTCTTTCTGCCATAAGGGTGGTGTCATCTGCATATCTGAGGTTATTGATATTTCTCCC
>NW_011402065.1:0-692 GCF_000754665.1 Bison bison bison | reverse complement strand
GATCTCAGGGCTTTCACAGGACTGGGGGAAACAGAGACTCCACTCTTAGAGGGTACAAACAAAATCTTGTGTGTGCTAGGACCCGGGGGAAAGGAGCAGTGACCAGACAGGAGACTGAATCAGACCTATCTGCTGATATTGGAGGGTTTCCTATGGTGGCATGGGTTGGCAGTGGCTCGCTGCAGGGAGATGAGTACTGGCAGCAGCAATCCTGGGAGATCCCCCTTGGTGTGAGCCCTCTTGATACCACAGAACTTGTAGACTCCAGGACTGGGTTGCCTCAGGCCAAGCAACTAAAAGGGAGGAGTGCAGCCCCACTCATCAGCTGACAATTCAATTATAGTTTGACGGAGCACAGCTCTGCTCACCAGAGCAAAACCCTAGTTTTCCCCACCACCAGTCCCTTCCTTCAGGGAGCTTACACAAGACTCTTAGCCTCATCTACCAGAGGGAAGACAGAAAGATCAAGAAAAACTACACTCCTGCAGCCTCCAGAATGAAAATCACATCACAGAAAGTTATTAAATTGTTAAAGTTAAAATGTAAATACAGAGAATTATGAACCAGATGAAGGGACAAGATAAAGCCCCAGAAGAACAATTAAATGAAGGGTAGATAGACAACCTTCCAGAAAAAGAATTCAGAATAATGATAGTGAAGATGATCCAGGATCTCAGAAAAATAATGGAGAA
>NW_011402064.1:0-578 GCF_000754665.1 Bison bison bison | reverse complement strand
CTAATCGAGAGGGCGCCTGCGGCCTACGAAAGTGGTGCAAACTTCTTGTCTTGAAGTTTTATTGGTCTCCCGCATAAACCAAGCTACTCAGTCTCCATTCTCCACCGAATTTTCCTACTGAGCTATCCTCAGGCTATTATTCTTGATATCTCTGATTAGCATATAAATAGTCGCCTATGCCATCTCCCCTTCGAATACCCTGGATCAGCTGGGGCTGGTCCCCGGCAGGTGGCGCCCGAACAGGGACCTCAGGAGGCAATAATCAAAGAGCTGAGCAGACACGAACCACGCAATCAGCAGGCAATAAGCATGGAGCTCAGCAGTGATGAATCATGCTGATCAACTGGCAGTAATCAAGCAGGTGACCAGGCAGGAATCACGCAGCTCAGCTGGCAATTGTCAAGCAAATGAGCCGGCAGGAATCCCGCAGCTCAGCTGGCAATGATCATGCAGATGAGCCGGCAGGAATCACGCAGCTCAGCAGGCACTGATCACCTGACTCTGCAGGCACTGATCACGTGGCTGATCCAGTAAAGTCACGTTACGAGAATGCACTGATCACGTGGCTATCATGCACT
>NW_011402063.1:0-648 GCF_000754665.1 Bison bison bison | reverse complement strand
CTGATCCAGGGTATTCGAAAGGAGAGATGGCCTAGGCGACTATTTATATGCTAATCAGAGATGTCAAGAAGAATAGTATGAGAAGAGCTCAGTAGGAAAATTCGGTGGAGAAAAGAGACTGAGGAGCTTGGTTTACGCGGAAGACCAATCAAACTTCAAGACAAGAAGTTTGCACCACTTACGTAGGCCGCAGGCGCCCTCTCGAATAGCGAAAGGTGCCTCACCCTAGACATCTTCTCGAGTGGGTCTTAGCAGCCCAGGCATAATTAGGAAGCGTGGTGGGTTCCGCGCTCCAGATGGAGACTCAGCTGGAAGTTAAAGGGAAGAATGACAAGGAACTTGATGAATTGGAGCTGTAAGATAACTCTTTGACAGAGACAGCGAGATGGTGGTGGGGGACAGCCCCCAGTGAAATCAGAGTTGAGAGCACAAAGCAATAGAGTAGGCAGACTCTGGTTTTTTTGGGGGGGAGATGCTCGAAAATATCCGGGTTGACTCCTGAGGCTCGATCCCGCATTTGCGTATGCCGAGCCTCCTTCCTCATGACCTTTGTCCAGAGTGGAATGCCTCCCCGGCTCCCGGCACATGATCAGTGCATGCTCAGTCACGATATCAGTGCCTGCTCAGCCACGTGATCACTGACGGCAC
>NW_011402062.1:0-596 GCF_000754665.1 Bison bison bison | reverse complement strand
CCCTTCACTTTCTAGTCTGTATGTGTCCCCTGTTTTGTAGGTGGGTCTCTTGTAGACAACATATGCAGGGTCTTGTTTTTGTATCCATTCAGCCAAATCTTTGTCTTTTGGTTGGGTACATTCAACCCATTTATGTTTAAGGTAATTACTGATAAGTATGATCCTGTTGTCCATTTACTTTATTGTTTTGGGTTCGAATTTATACACTGTTTTTGTGTTTCCTGTCTAGAGAATATCCTTTAGTATTTGTTGGAGAGCTGGTTTGGTGGTGCAGAATTCTCTCAGCTTTTGCTTGTCTGAAAAGCTTTTGATTTCTCCTTCATATTTGAATGAGATCCTTGCTGGGTACAATAATCTGGGCTGTAGGTATTTTCTTTCATCATTTTAAGTATGTCTTGCCATTCCCTCCTGGCTTGGAGAGTTTCTATTGAAAGATCAGCTGTTATCCTTATGGGAATTCCCTTGAGTGATATTTGTTGTTTTTCCCTTGCTGCTTTTAATATTTGTTCTTTGTGTTTGATCTTTGTTAATTTGATTAATATGTGTCTTGGGGTGTTTCTCCTTGGGTTTATCCTGTTTGGGACTCTCTGGGTTTC
>NW_011402061.1:0-543 GCF_000754665.1 Bison bison bison | reverse complement strand
GAGCATTTACTACGGGCAAGCCCTCAACTGAGTTCTGAGAATACAACGATAGACCCCGACCCTCAAGGGACTAGCAAATCCAGGAATGAAGACAGGCAAGAAAGACAGGCATCTGTTGTGTTAGGAAGCCAAAGTTTATCTTTGATAGCTAGAATTTCGAATTCAGTCAGTATTTTTATGGGGGAACAAATGGTAAGTTCCATCAGGACAATTTAATAAAGGAACTAGTCACAGGAGTGAAAGGAACCCAAGGAGGAACTAACAGATGTAGGCATCTTTAGGTCTAAAGGAGCAAGTCGAGGGAGAGGTCAGTGGGAACGCAGATGGTAGCTCATGTTTTTAGCACTAATTATTTGATTATAACACAGTTTATCACTCACCTTACTGAAGGAGATCTTGGTCGCTTCCAAGTTTTGGCAGTTATAGTTACGTTATATGCTATGTAAACATCTATGTGCAGTTTTTTGTGTAGACAGAAAGTTTTGTGCTTATTTGAGCAAATACCAGGGAGTGCAATTGCTGGAACACACGGTAAAAGTATTT
>NW_011402060.1:0-766 GCF_000754665.1 Bison bison bison | reverse complement strand
GTGTATTACATTGATTGATTTGCGGATATTGAAGAATCCTTGCATCCCTGGGATAAAGCCCACTTGGTCATGGTGTATGATCTTTTTAATGTGTTGTTGGATTCTGATTGCTAAAATTTTGTTAAGGATTTTTGCATCTATGTTCATCAGTGATATTGGCCTGTAGTTTTCTTTTTTTGTGGGATCTTTGTGAGGTTTTGGTATTAGGGTGATGGTAGCCTCATAGAATGAGTTTGGAAGTTTACCTTGCTCTGCAATTTTCTGGAAGAGTTTGAGTAGGATAGGTGTTAGCTCTTCTCTAAATTTTTGGTAGAATTTAGCTGTGAAGACGTCTGGACCTGTGCGGGGAGCCGGTGAGGCATTCCACTCATGACAAAGGTCATGAGGAAGGAGGCTCGGCACACGCAAAGGCGGGATCGAGCCTCAGGAGCCCCCCTGGATATTCTCGAGCATTTTCCCCCCAAAAAACCAGAGTCTGCCTACTTTATTGCTTGTGCTCTCACCTCTGACTTTACTGGGGGCTGTCCCCTACCACCATCTCTCTCTCTCTGTCAAAGAGTTAACTTACAGCTCCAATTAATAAAGTTCCTGGGCAATTAGGAGTGTTTAAATCCAAACCCCTCAGATGGCTCTCTAACTCGCCTGACAAGTTTACCCGGACTCCTGCAGCTATGCATACGATTGTTTACAGTCTCCTAGCCTCCAGAGGTACGGGAAGCTTAAGATATTCAAATACCTTAGAGCCTCTCAGAGAGTTAAAAACTGT
>NW_011402059.1:0-733 GCF_000754665.1 Bison bison bison | reverse complement strand
ACGTCTTTAAGATGTTCATTTCAACATTTACATAATTCATAACTCCAAATACATAAAAGATGATGACAAAAACATCATAAATTCATAAATAAAAGGTATGTTAAATTTTTAGAGCCTCTGATAAATGATAGCAGAAGTGGAACAGGGAAATTTTCAAAACATTTAATGATATTTCAACAATATTTTTCTAATCTTTTTTCATTTCATAGTTCTCGTGTGCTTTAGAATGCATTATAACATCAGTAGAGTATTAGGCTTCCCTGGTGGCTCAGAAGGTAAAATGTCTGCCTGCAATGCAGACCCGAGTTCCATTACTGGGTTAGGAAGATCTCCTGGAGAAGGAAATGGAAACCCATTCCAGTATTCCTGCCTGGAGAATCCTACAGACGGAGGAGCCTGGGGGGCTACAGTCTGCGGGGTCACAAACAGTCAGACACGACTGAGCAACTTCACTTTCACTTCAGTAGAATATTATGATATTTTTAAAAATCTGTAAAATATGGTTAAAAAAATTCTGGTAACAGTTCCACTATTAAAGATACATATTCAGCTGTTCTAATTCATGTTGTGAGTAATCTGAAACAACTAGGGTTTTCATTGTTATTTGTGACCATGACACCGCAGGATGCGAACCTTTCTTTTCCAACCATGAATTGAACTCATGAACCCTGCAGTGAGAATCTTAAAACACTAGACCACCAGGGTAGTGTCTTGGTTTTATTTCTTAAATGAT
>NW_011402058.1:0-715 GCF_000754665.1 Bison bison bison | reverse complement strand
CCTGGCTATTATAAACAGTGCTGCGATGAACATTGGGGTACACGTGTCTCTTTCCCTTCTGGTTTCCTCAGTGTGTATGCCCAGCAGTGGGATTGCTGGATCATAAGGCAGTTCTGTTTCCAGTTTTTTTAAGGAGTCTCCACACTGTTCTCCATAGTGGCTGTACTAGTTTGCATTCCCACCAACAGTGTAAGAGGGTTCCCTTTTCTCCACACCCTCTCCAGCATTTATTATTTGTAGACTTTTTGGATCACAGCCTATTCTGACTGGTGTGAAATGGTACCTCATAGTGGTCTTGATTTGCATTTCTCTGATAATGAGTGATGTTGAGCATCTTTTCATGTGTTTTGTTAGCCATCTGTATGTCTTTTTTGGAGAAATGTCTATTTAGTTCTTTGGCCCATTTTTTGATTGGGTCGTTTATTTTCCTGGAGTTGAGCTGCAAGAGTTGCTTGTATATTTTTGAGATTAGTTGTTTGTCGGTTGCTTCATTTGCTATTATTTTTTCCCATTCTGAAGGCTGTCTTTTCACCTTGCTAATAGTTTCCTTTGATGTGCAGAAGCTTTTAAGGTTAATTAGGTCCCATTTGTTTATTTTTGCTTTTATTTCCAATATTCTGGGAGGTGGGTCATAGAGGATCCTGCTGTGATGTATGTCGGAGAGTGTTTTGCCTATGTTCTCCTCTAGGAGTTTTATAGTTTCTGGTCTTACGTT
>NW_011402057.1:0-589 GCF_000754665.1 Bison bison bison | reverse complement strand
ACAAAGAAACTAAAGCAAATTCTTTTTATTTTTTTTATTTTTAAACTTTACAAAATTGTATTCATTTTGCCAAATATCAAAATGAATCCACCACATTCAGGATGTGTTCCCCATCCTGAACCCTCCTCCCTCCTCCCTCCCCATACCATCCCTCTGGGTCGTCCCAGTGCACTAGCCCCAAGCATCCAGTATCATGCATTGAACCTGGACTGGCAACTGGTTTCATACATGATATTTTACATGTTTCAATGCCATTCTCCCAAATCTTCCCACCCTCTCCCTCTCCCACAGAGTCCATAAGACTGTTCTATACATCGGTGTCTCTCTTGCTGTCTCATACACAGGGTTATTGTTACCATCTTTCTAAATTCCATGTATATGCGTTAGTATACTGTATCGGTGTTTTTCTTTCTGGCTTACTTCACTCTGTATAATAGGCTCCAGTTTCATCCACCTCATTAGAACTGATTCAAATGTATTCTTTTTAATGGCTGAGTACTACTCCATTGTGTATATGTACCACAGCTTTCTTATCCATTCATCTGCTGATGGACATCTAGGTTGCTTCCATGTCCTGGCTATTATAAAC
>NW_011402056.1:0-694 GCF_000754665.1 Bison bison bison | reverse complement strand
ACGCACACACACACACACACACACACACACACACACACACACCCCAAGATCAGAAGAAAATAAAGAAAAAAATGTTTTCTTACGTTTCACATGTCAGGATGGTGCCAGACACTATTATTGAATAGTCACAAATCTCTTTTGTTTCTGTGTAAAAGGGAGGTCCTTTCAAGGCGTGAATGTTTCAGAACTTTAATTTATTTGGAAATGACCCAGCTCTTCAGTACACTGTCGTCACTTAGTTTAGCACAGGATAGAAACTCGGGTAACCAAAACACCTGGAGAAACGATTGTAAGTTCAGTTCCGTTCAGTTACTCAGTCGTGTCTGACACTTTGGGACCCCGTGGCCTGCAGGACGCCGGGCTTCCGTGTCCATCACCAACTCCAGGGGCTTGCTCAAACTCATGTCCATCGAATCAGTGATGCCATCCAACCATCTTATCCTCTGTCGTCCCCCTTCTCCTCTGCCTTTCAATCAAGACTCTCATAGGCAGATATTTCAGAGTGTAATTAGTGTTCATAGTTTATCTAAAAGCTCATATCACATTTAATTTTTCATTTTGTTCCTGTTCTTTCGAGGTACTTTCTTGTTGGCAAGCTTGTGACAGATAGAACGATACAGCAATTTTTACCTTAGAACAGACCGAGGCACTATGAACATTTTGTGCTTAATGTTGATGACTCTTAGACATGTCT
>NW_011402055.1:0-602 GCF_000754665.1 Bison bison bison | reverse complement strand
ACTGAACCTGATGGACACTGATATGACTCATACTAGGCCACGTCCAAGCTTATAAAAATCACTCTGTCTACAGATTACACTTCCCCAGCCCCAGCTCTGACATCCTTTTTCTACTGGGTCATAGGTGTTAAAGGATTGCCTGGGCTAGGGAGTCAAAGAAAAGAGTCAGAGCTTCAAATAAGTCAAGTCTTAAACCGAAATAAGAGATTTAATATAAGCACTACTCATCTTTGTCTCAAATGGGCATGGGTTAGGGGGGACAAGTTTCCAAAAGTGAAAGTGAGGGGTCATATTTTTCAAGTTAACCCTGAAGAAGGAGACAGGAACAATCAGAGAGGGGCATAACAGATGACCTTCTGAGAAAGATTATACTTTATAACTTCAATTAAGTTATTCAAACTAAGTTGAATTTAACCCCTGCCCTGGCTCCCTGGTTGTCCTCCACAGAAATCCAGATACTGGAGAATGTTGTTCCTAGAACTATTTTATGTCTTCTGAACCTGTATGTATTAATATATGGTAGCTGGTGATGGGTTGGCTTGTACGTGTTGAGTAACTACTGGGCAAAGGAGATGGATAAAGAATACAGAATACAGAAGGAA
>NW_011402054.1:0-731 GCF_000754665.1 Bison bison bison | reverse complement strand
AGGAGCCTGGTAGGCTGCAGTCCATGGGGTCACACAGAGTTCGACATGACAGAGCGACTTCCCTTTCACTTTTCACTTGCATGCATTGGAGAAGGAAATGGCAACCCCCTCCAGTGTTTTTGCCTGGAGAATCCCAGGACGGGGGAGCCTGGTGGGCTGCCGTCTATGGGGTCGCACAGAGTCGGACAGGACTGAAGCGACTTAGCAGCAGCAGCAGCAGTGCTCCTATTGCCATTTTCTTAATTCTTTGGGGTCGGTTTTGTTCTCTTGTATTTCTTTTTTCTTCTCTTGTATTTCTTGACTATATAAGTCCCTTTACCATTTGTTGTAAAGCTGGTTTGTGGTAAAGAATTCTCTTACCTTTGGCTCGTCTGAAAAGCTTTGATTTCTCCATCAATTTTGAAGGAGATCCTTGCCAAGTACAGTAATCTTGGCTGTAGATTTTTCTCTTTCAGTGCTTTACATACGGCATGCCATTCTCTTCTGGCCTGCAGAGTTTCTGTTGAAAGATCAGCTGTGAAACATATGGGGGTTTCCATTGGATGTTACTTCTTACTTTTAACTTGCTACTTTTAATATTCTTTCTTTGTGTTTCATCTTCCTTAGTTTGCTTAGTATATGTCTAGGGCTGTTTCTCCTTGGGTTTATCACAAATGGGACTCTTGGCACCTCTTGGACTTGATTGACTATTTCCTTTTCCATGTTGGGGGTTTTTCAAGTATAATCTCCTC
>NW_011402053.1:0-638 GCF_000754665.1 Bison bison bison | reverse complement strand
GTGTGTGTGTGTGTGTGTGTGTGTGTGTGTATCTCCTCTTGCCGTCTTGGAGTCTGTCTCGGAATCTTCATGTATTCTGCCTCTGTATCTCCTGACAGCCACGCCGCCGGCCCGTTTGGTCTGGCCCCGGCCGTCTCCCAGGCGCTCTGGCTCTGGCTGAGGAGCTTGCGCAGGCCAGCTGTCTCCCTTGGCGTGGGTGCGTGCGAGTGTCTGTGTGTCTGTCTGTGTGCCTGCCTGTGGCTCGTCTGCTCTCTCAGGAAGGTCGAGGGCTTGGCGTGGGGGCAAAGGGGGGGCCTCGGTAGTGCGAAGGGGAGGGGCTGAGGCGCTCCGGTCGACCGCGCCTCCCTGGCTTCTGGTGGGTTTGGGCACCGGACAGGTGCCGGGCAAGTTGGGCGCTCAAGTTTCGCTGCGTCTAGGCCCGCAGGAGGTTCAGAGGCCCCTGGGCCGCGGGGGTTGGGAGGCGGCGGGCGCCGAAGACCGACACCTCCGGGGCCGCGCGGGCCTGAGCAGCGAATGGGATCGGGGGGAGGCCCGGCTCAGCGAGCGTGGCCGGGTCTGGAGTGGCCGCGGGTGGGAGGGCGCCGAGACCTCCGCACCCCTCAGCCCAGCCCCCAGGCCCTGCGCGCACGCACGCACGC
>NW_011402052.1:0-605 GCF_000754665.1 Bison bison bison | reverse complement strand
CAGTCTCTTTCCTCCACCGAATTTTTCTACTGAGCTCTCCTCATACTATTATTCTTGACATCTCTGATTAGCATATAAATAGTCGCCTAGGCCATCTCTCCTTCGAATACCCTGGATCAGTTGGGGCTGGTCCCCGGCAGGTGGCGACCGAACAGGGACCTCAGGAGGCAATACTCAAAGAGCTGAGCAGACACGAACCACGCAATCAGCAGGCAATAAGCATGGAGCTCAGCAGTGACGAATCATGCTGCTCAACTGGCAATAATCAAGCACGTGACCAGGCAGGAATCACGCAGCTCAGCTGGCAAGTGTCAAGCAGATGAGCCGACAGGAATCACGCAGCTCAGATGGCAATTGTCATGCAGATGAGCCGGCAGGAAACGCGCAGCTCAGCCGGCCCTGATCACGTGACTCTGCAGGCACTGATCACGTGACTGAGCATGCACTGATCACGTGGCTATCATGCACTGATGACGTGACTGCGCATGCACTGATGACGTGGCTGATCGGGCACTGAACACATGGCTCATCATGCACTGATCACGTGTTTATCAGGCAATGATCAGTGACTGACAGGCGCTGATCATGGGACTGTGCACGCACTG
>NW_011402051.1:0-679 GCF_000754665.1 Bison bison bison | reverse complement strand
GAAAGATCAGCTGTTATCCTTATGGGAATTCCCTTGTGTGTTATTTGTTGCTTTTCCCTTGCTGCTTTTAATATTTGTTCTTTGTGTTTGATCTTTGTTAATTTGATTAATATGTGTCTTGGGGGTGTTTCTCCTTGGGTTTTTTCCCTGTTTTGGGGACTCTCTGGGTTTCTTGGACTTGGGTGATTATTTCTTCCCCATTTTAGGGAAGTTTTCAACTATTGTCTCCTCAAGTATTTTCTCATGGTCTTTCTTTTTGTCTTCTTCTTCTGGAACCCCTGTGATTCCAATGTTGTAGCGTTTAATATTGTCCTGGAGGTCTCTGAGATTGTCCTGATTTCTTTAATTTGTTTTCTTTTTATCCTCTCTGATTCATTTATTTCTACCATTCCATCTTCTAATTCACTAATCCTATCCCCTGCCTCTGTTATTCTACTATTTGTTGCCTCCAGAGTGTTTTTAATTTCATATTGCATTATTCATTATATATTGACTCTTTTTTATTTCTTCTAGGTCCTTGTTAAACCTTTCTTGCATATTCTCAATCCTTGTCTCCAAGCTATTTATCTGTGTTTCCATTTTAATTTCAAGATTGTGGATCAATTTCACTATCATTATTCGGAATTCTTTATCAGGTAGATTCCCTATCTCTTCCTCTTTTGTTTGGTTTGTTGGGCAT
>NW_011402050.1:0-1043 GCF_000754665.1 Bison bison bison | reverse complement strand
TTTAATCTTTTTGGCTATGCCTCTCAGCATGCTGAGATATTAGTTCCCTGACTGGGGATTGAAACTTTGCCCCCAGCATTGGCAATGCAGAGTCCTAACCACTGCACCATCAGGGAGATCCTAAACCGACGTATTCTTAACTTGCAGAGTCTGGTATTCTGCTCCTATGAATAAATACGCGCACACAGGAGGCACAGGGCGCGGCTGACCTTGTGGTCTGCCGGCTGTCTGGGCAGCGGGTGAGGACTGGCCGAGACCCCCAGAGCTTCCCACCGAGAGGCCACATCTCTGTGCTCTGTGGGTGGTGAGACGCTGCCCCCTCCTGGCCTGATTTGCCGCGTGGACACGTTCCTGAAGACGCATTTCCCCCTGGTGGAGGGAGGAGGTGACACTTTCAGAGAACATTTATGAACCGGTTCCAATGTGTGTGATTTCTGGGCGTCTCATTGTTCTGAGGAAAGTGCTGAGCAGCTGAAACAATGAAGAATGGGGGGACCACAACAAGGGCAGGTGGGCCTCCGGACGCGGACCGAGGGATCTCAGGAGAGGAGAGGCCGAAGCCCAGTCAGGCCAAGGGCGCAGGTGCGGTGCTGGCTCACGACCTCCGGTGAGCGGGGAGTGCGGAGCCCCAGGCGGGGGACCACGTGCCGTCAGGCTCCCCTGGTTTCCCGAGTGTGTCCCCGCTGCCCACTCCCACCTGGCACGGCCTTTCTCTTCCCGCTGCTCCCTGCTCAGCAACCAGCCACAGCCTGTGTGTAGACAGAAACCAGCGCAGGCGCGGAGCCTGCGTGCAGGCCTCTGCTGTCTGCATGGGGTGCTCAAGCCTCCCGTTTTCTCCGTCAGTGAGAATGCCGTCTCCTCACCAGCAGCCCCGGGAATCCCACATGGGGAGAGTTTACAGGGCCAGACCCTGCCCATGATAACCTCACAGGGTCCAGGAACATGGTTAGCCCGCCATAGATGTCCTCTGTCACATGGAACTCAGCATCTTCCGCCCCAGACTCCTCCCTTGTCCTCAGTTTCTCTGGGTCGCCGGCATCACT
>NW_011402049.1:0-710 GCF_000754665.1 Bison bison bison | reverse complement strand
ATAATTGTTGTATATTCTTACTTGGATTGATCCTTTGATCATTATGTAGTATCCTTCTCTGTCTCTTTTCACAGCCTTTATTTCAAAGACTATTTTATCTGATATGAGTATTGCTGCTCCTGCTTTTTTTTTTTTTTGTCTCCAATTGCATGAAACATCTTTTTTCAGCCCTTCACTTTCAGTCTGTATGTTTCCCTTGTTTTGAGGTGGGTCTCTTGTAGACAGCATGTATAGGGGTCTTGTTTTTGTGTCCATTCAGCCAGTCTTTGTCTTTTGGTTGGGGCATTCAACCCATTTACATTTAAGGTAATTATTGATAAATATGATCCAGTTGCCATTTACTTTGTTGTTTTGGGTTCGAGCTTATCCACTTTTCTGTGTTTTCTGTCTAGAGAAGATCCTTTAACATTTGTTGGAGAGCTGGTTTGGTGGTGCTGAATTCTCTCAGCTTCTGCTTGTCTGTAAAGCTTTTGATTTCTCCTTCATATTTGAATGAGATCCTTGCTGGGTACAGTAATCTGGGTTGTAGGTTTTTCTCTTTCGTCACTTTAACTACGTCCTGCCATTCCCTTCTGGCCTGAAGAGTTTCTATTGAAAGATCAGCTGTTATCCTTATGGGAATCCCCTTGTGTGTTATTTGTTGTTTTTCCCTTGCTGCTTTTAATATTTGTTCTTTGTGTTTGATATTTGTTAATTTGATTAATATGTGT
>NW_011402048.1:0-513 GCF_000754665.1 Bison bison bison | reverse complement strand
ATATTTTTCGTATCAATATATGCATTTGCTTATTTTGCTTTTTTAGAGACATTTAAAAAGTTAAAGAAAACATTATTATTTGTCCTGAGTCCAGGAACCAATCAGATTTAGGACTGACAAAGTTGATTTCAACTTGCTTTGACCAAAAAATAAAAGGTCAAAATCCCACTTTTGCTATAGTTACAGTCTCTTTTTTAAATTACATTCTTTAATTAAATATTTATCAGGTACTTGCTATGAGTTAGATACCACAAAGAATCCTGGGAATGCTGAGATTAATGTATTACTGCTGCCCAGAGAGAAACTCTGGTGTGTTCATTTAGTCCAACAGGTTGAAATCATTAGTTAACCCACAGGTCTACAAAAGTTACTGAATTCTAGATTATTCACTTCAGTATCTTTGTCCTATAGTTAAAATTTAATCCTTCTTTCATTGCCTAAAAACATCAACATATTTGTTTCTATTGCTTCCAGTTCATGAAGACAGTCGCTGCCTGGCTGATTACACATGTC
>NW_011402047.1:0-659 GCF_000754665.1 Bison bison bison | reverse complement strand
TCGGCACAGATTCGGCAGTGAGAAGGTTTCCTGGTGTTTGGAAACTTCTCTCTTTTTAAGACTCCCTTCCCCGGACGGAACTCCGTCCCTCCCTCTTTTGTCTCTTTTTTTGTCTTTTATATTTTTCCTACCTCCTTTCGAAGAGTTGGATTGCTTTTCTGGGTGCCTGATGTCCTCTGCCGGCATTCAGAAGTTGTTTTGTGGAATTTACTCGACGTTTAAATGCTCTTTTGATGAATTTGTGGGGGAGAAAGTGTTCTCCCTGTCCTACTCCTCCGCCATCTTGGCTCCTCCTCCCCTGTCCTTTTCATTATAGGGGACTGGAATGCAAAAGTAGGAAGTCAAGACACACCTGGAGTAACAGGCAAATTTGGCCTTGGAGTACAGAATGAAGCAGGGCAAAGGCTAATAGAGTTTTGCCAAGAGAATGCATTGGTCATAGCAAACACCCTCTTCCAACAACACAAGAGAAGATTCTACACATGGACATCACCAGATGGTCAACACCAAAATCAGATTGATTATATTCTTTGCAGCCAAAGATGGAGAAGCTCTATACAGTCGGCAAAAACAAGACCGGGAGCTGACTGTGGCTCAGATTGTGAACTCCTTATTGCCAAATTCAGACTTAAATGGAAGAAAGTGGGGAAAGTCACTAG
>NW_011402046.1:0-560 GCF_000754665.1 Bison bison bison | reverse complement strand
GCCTAGGGGGCAGGTGAAGAGACTGCCCTGGACAAGCAAGGTCTGGATCTCCTTTCAAAGTGAGAGACTGCAGGGAAAGAAACAGACTGCAGGGAAAGAAACAGATAGCTCTGGGCAGGTCGATCTTTTCAGTGTGTCTCTTTGATCTAATTATCTCACTATCCCAAGCCAGTTTTTCTCATCTGTGTTACAGGAGGGGGTCTTGTTCTTATCAGCTTCCGTGAGGGGGTAAGGAACTCTTCACCAAGTAGATTTTAAATTGCTCGGACTTCCATCCCAACCTCAGTTCACCTCTTCAGCAGAGGAAGAGAGAAGGAAGCAAAGATCCAGGGAAAAGACAAACAAACCTCTCCCTGCATTCAAAGACTCAGCCAGAAAACACTTGAACAAATAAGAATCTGCTTCACCTCTCTTAGGAACAAGAGACAGCTTGTTACTCCCGTGTTTTTAAATCGAATTCTGATGACCTCAATGTATTCCAAGCAAGAGGAGAGTCAAGACTGAATTGCTGACAACAAAAACCAACTCTAACTGGCTTTTTAAAAAAAGAGGGAAGAATT
>NW_011402045.1:0-640 GCF_000754665.1 Bison bison bison | reverse complement strand
GAACAGAAAATGAAGCTAACTTCAGAACACACTTTCTGCCTTGAAAACTGAAAAAAGCTATTACTCCTTTTTTCACATGACCACAACTCCTTTGATGGAAATGTACAGCAGAAACTCTTGAGAGAGAGGCTAAAAGCAACTCTTTTCCACCCTCCCCCCAGACTTTTCTTATGAAAAGTCAATAATTAAGCAAATTGCTTAACACTTGGTTCCAGTTCCTGCATATCTGGAGTTTAACGGCATAATACACCATTAATTTCCATGCTGCAGTCTTTATTTTAAAGAAAGTAACAGGATGTCCTTACACTGACAATGAAAATTCATCAGTTTTAGAGCCAGGAATTTCCCGTGTTACACAAGAAAAAAAATAGAAGTCTACTGAATTAATTTTTTAGAAGAAGAGAAATCAGATTAAATGTCTTTTTTTTTCCTTTTGGAAACTTTTATGTATAATTCTTTCTGCCTGCCTACTTTTCTGCAAAATGAGATGTACAGATTTCAGTTCCCTGCTATGAAAAGTGATGTGGTGGCAATTTTATAAATGTTGCTTTCTGATTTTTATCAGAGTGAGAAAATAATTAAAATTATTATTGATTTCATATCACTTCATATTTTGATTTCCCCTCCATTTTAGTTTAAT
>NW_011402044.1:0-675 GCF_000754665.1 Bison bison bison | reverse complement strand
CTTCCTACTCACCGTGGAGGAGAGTTCCCTTTGCTCCACATCTTCTCCAGCATCGGTTATTGACAGACATCGCAGTGAGGCCCAGTCGGACTCATGTGAAGTGGTCCCTCCTTGGAGTTTGGAGTTGAGCCTCTCCAATCATTAGTGACGTGGAGCAAGATGACCTTTTGGAAATGCAGATGCAATGCTGTCACCTCCCTGCTCCAACGGTTCTCGTATTTTCCCAGCATATTGAAGATACGACCACTTCCCTTCAGGCTTGCTCCTCACGTTCTTCTCTGATGTCTTTGCCTGGAATGCCCTCTGCACTCTTGGCTTCCATCCCATAGGGCTATTTTCGTTCTTGAATGTCCTAAGTTTCCCTGGTCACATAGCCTTCCAAGATGCTATTTTCCCGGCCTGAAATTCTTCCTGCATCTCAACCCTGGTTTACCTAGGTTCAACCTATGGACCTCAACGAAATGGTGCCTCTGGAGAGCCTTCCCTGACACCCAGGTTTTGTGGTGAGGGAAGAGGCCCCTCTATAGGTTCTCAAAGGATCTGCCTGTGATGTATCATTAGAGTCGTCTCAGTGAAAGCAGGAACTCTGGGTCTTCTTCTCTCCGCCTTCTATTCCCTGAAACTTATTACATGCCTCCTAGCTCATCGTAGGTGCTCAGTATTTACTTAGTGTGT
>NW_011402043.1:811-965 GCF_000754665.1 Bison bison bison | reverse complement strand
GCAGGGGAACCAGCCCATGATCAGTGAGCTCCGGGCAGTACTTTGGTCCCAGGTTTGGAGCCCAATGCCCGGAACGCGGGAGAGAAGAGGCTGGCTGCCGGCGGGTGCTTGCAAGCCTGTTACTGGGAAGGACCGAGTGAGCTTCCACACCGGC
>NW_011402043.1:0-711 GCF_000754665.1 Bison bison bison | reverse complement strand
CTTCCACACCGGCGGAGCTCCAGCTCTGCGCCCAGGCGCGATAGCACAGAGCCCCGGCCGAGAGGCTGCTCTGGGCTGGGCGAGCCTCCCCAAGCCCTGCCCAGCTTCTAGCGTTCGCGCCCGGGACGGAGCAGGCTGCGGGAGTGTGGGAGACCTGACTGGTGCCTGATTGGGGCCTCAGCTCAGCTCTCGCCTTCCCTTCGGTCCTAGGAGCTAGGCGTCCTTGCAGAGGGCATAGGGGCTGGGGGTGTGCACACTGCCAAAGCCTCCCGCAGGGAGAGCTCTTTCCGAGGGAAAGGAAGCGCCCCAGGCTGCATTCCCAAGCTGGTGCTTCCCCGCCCAGACTAAGCGCCGCACGAAGGGAATCAGGGTCCCTGTGCCCCTGGCTTGGGGAGGCGGCTCCACAGCCAGAGTGTTGCTCCGTTTGTGCCCAGAAAGCGCATGCCAGACCAGGCCTTCCCTGGAGCTGTCCTCCCTCCAAGAGGCAGGTGGATGTGCTCTGCGGGCTTCCCCTGTGCGTTTGGGCTCCCTAGCACAGCCGCAACGCAGGGGAACCAGCCCATGATCAGTGAGCTCCGGGCAGTACTTTGGTCCCAGGTTTGGAGCCCAATGCCCGGAACGCGGGAGAGAAGAGGCTGGCTGCCGGCGGGTGCTTGCAAGCCTGTTACTGGGAAGCCGAGTGAGCTTCCACACCGGCGGAGCTCCAGCTCT
>NW_011402042.1:0-615 GCF_000754665.1 Bison bison bison | reverse complement strand
ACACACACACACACACAGTGAGAAATACAAACACATGAGACAGACACACACATGAGAAAGAACACACACTGAGGAAGACGAACACACAACATACAAGAAACACAAACACACTGAGAGACACACACACTGAGACAGAGACAAAAACACATTGAGAGACACACACAGAGACACATAGAGACATGCAAACTGAGAGGGACACACACACTGAGAGACACAAACACTGAGAGATATACATATACAGAGAGAGACACACACACATGCTAAGAACCAGACACACTCACAATGAGAGAGACACACAGACTGAGAGAGACACACAGACTGAGAGAGACAACCTCATCCAGGAAGAGACACACACTCCTGAGAGTTAGACACAAACACACACACTGAGGGAGACAAACTGAAACAAGGAGAGCGAGACACACATTCACACACTGAGAGAGACACACAAACACTGAGAGACAGACACACACAAGTTAGAGGGAGACACACACATTGAGGAACACACAGACACTACGAAAGAGATCCACTCCACTGATGCAGACACACAATGAGACAGAAACAAACACATGGAGTGTGAGACACACTGGGAGACACACGAACAGAGACACTGTGAGA
>NW_011402041.1:0-648 GCF_000754665.1 Bison bison bison | reverse complement strand
AGCCCCAAGCATCCAGTATTGTGCATCGAACCTGGACTGGTGACTCGTTTCATACATGATATTATACATATTTCAATGCCATTCTCCCAAATCATCCCACCTTTTCCTTCGCCCACAGAGTCCAAAAGACTGTTCTATACATCAGTGTCTCTTTTGCTGTCTCGTACACGGGGTTATTGTTACCATCTTTTCTAAATTCCATATATATGCGTTTAGTATACTGTATTTGGTGTTTTTTCTTTCTGGCTTAATTCACTCTGTATAATAGGCTCCAGTTTCATCCACCTCATTAGAACTGATTCAAATGTATTCTTTTTAATGGCTGAGTATACTCCATTGTATATATGTACCATAGCTTTCTTATCCATTCATCTGCTGATGGACATCTAGGTTGCTTCCATGTCCTGGCTATTATAAACAGTGCTGTGATGAACATTGGGGTACACGTGTCTCTTTCCCTTCTGGTTTCCTCAGTGTGTATGCCCAGCAGTGGGATTGCTGGATCATAAGGCAGTTCTATTTCCAGTTTTTTAAGGAATCTCCACACTGTTCTCTATAGTGGCTGTACTAGTTTGCATTCCCACCAACAGTGTAAGAGGGTTCCCTTTTCTCCACACCCTCTCCAGCATTTATTGCTTGTAGACTTGT
>NW_011402040.1:0-760 GCF_000754665.1 Bison bison bison | reverse complement strand
CTGCTAAGGTTCCATATCCCTTACCTGCTGTGTCCCTGGCAGTGTATTGATTAATATAATTGGTGTAAGTAGTAGCTTTAATATTTGTAACCTGGGACCTTTGAGTTAATTCTTTTTCTTGTTATAGCCCACCACACCTTTGCTCTGTAGGAATGCAACTTTATCTAATGCTTTTTTGGAGGGTGGCTCCTGACCAACCACCTTTAGAGAAAAATAAGTTTTCTGAAGAAAAGGTCTTAAAATATTAACAGGCCTCTGGGCCAGAAAATGATGCCAATCACCTAAGTTTTGCATATGATAAGTTTGCAGGAAGAAAGCCCGGTTTGCTGCAAGACTCTACCCTTCCCCCATTATCCTCTATGCATACCTTCAGCTATAAAACTACTTTGAAAATAAAGTGCGGGCCTTGTTCACCAAAACTTGGTCTCACCATGTCTTTCTTTCTCTTACCTTCTGGCTGAATTATTCAGCCTCTTTTCTCCACTGAATTTCCTCACTGAGCTATCCTCATACTATTACTCTTTATATCCTTAATTAACATTTAATTAAGCAGTTGTTTCCTGATCTTCGCCTACGCCGTCTCTCCTTCGAATACCCTGGATCAGCCGGGGCTGGTCCCCGGCACCCTATCATGGCACGAGAGCAATTACGCGCTCACCCTCGCCACTCTCATGGAGACCCGACTTCCCTGGCGCCCCCACGAGAGGCTCACTGACCTCGCCGTCGTACCTCGTGAGAAAGCGCACACTGGGGCCGCCGC
>NW_011402039.1:0-655 GCF_000754665.1 Bison bison bison | reverse complement strand
AACACATTGTAAAGCAACTATACTCCAATAAAAATTAACCAAAAAATAGAATAAATTTTTAAAAACCCATTTAATGTTACATATGGTTTTATATATACCAACATGCACACTCATATACAAAAAAGATCTTCATGACCCATATAACCACGATGGTTTGAACAGTCACCTAGAGCCAGACATCCTGGAACATGAAGTCAAGTGGGCCTTAGGAAACATAACTGTGAACTAAGCTAGTGGAGGTGATGGAGTTACAGTGGAGCTATTTCAAATCCTAAAAGATGATGCTGTGAAATTGCTGCATTAAATATGCCAGCAAATTTAGAAAACTCAGCAGTGGCCACAGGACTGGAAAAGGTCAGTTTTTATTCCAATCCCAAAGAAAGGCAATGATAAAGAATGCTCAAACTACTGCACAATTGCACTCCTCTCACATGCTAGCAAAGTAATGCTCAAAATCCTCCAAGCCAGGCTTCAACAGTATGTGAATCATAAACTTCCAGATGTTGAAGCTGATTTTAGAAAAGGCAGATTTGATCTGCCTTTGATCTGGCAGATCAAATTGCCAACATTTGTTGGATCATCAAAAAAGCAAGAGAGTTCCAGAAAAACATCTACTTCTGCTTTATTGACTATGCCAAAGCCTTTGACTATGTGG
>NW_011402038.1:0-546 GCF_000754665.1 Bison bison bison | reverse complement strand
TCAGCAGGCTGACGCTCGGGCACTGCGACAGGTATGTCAGGTCTGACTCCGAAATCAGGCAATTGGTGATCGACAGGGTCTCCAGAGGGGTGTTCAGGCACCTGGGGAAAGACAGAGCAGTCAGTGTCAGGGGCAGAGGTGGCGGGCAGAGGGATATGGGGAGGAGAGGCCATTTTCACAGGAACACAGGGGATCTCACTCTCTTGGAGCTGGCCTCTCACCTCCTTGACAGGAAGGCAGGGGTTCTTCCAGGGGGAAGGTCATGCTCATATGGTTATGACTTCCCCATGCACAAAATGATGAACTATTTTTAATGTGGGAAACAAACTGTAAACAAAGATTATTTGCCTATTTCAGCTTACTAGTATTTTGTTCACAGGAATTAAGATGTTTGTACAGGACACGGCTAGTTGAATTCAACAGCAGGCTGGATGCAGTAGACATGGGCTGGTGGGTCCCAGCAGTTACAGACGATCCCTGGGTGCATATCCCCCAGATATCCGGGGGCCACGAAACCATCCATCATCACCTACAATTCATCCATCA
>NW_011402037.1:0-581 GCF_000754665.1 Bison bison bison | reverse complement strand
GCCATGGGCTATATAATCCATGTGGTCGCAAAGAGTCAGACATGACTGAGTGACTTTCACTACCACTACTATACATGAAAATCAAGAAACTGATGCAGCCACTATTGAAAAGAGTAAGCAGTTCTTTTATAATTTTTTTTTTCTCCTAACGGTAATTGCTTTTCAAAATTTTGTTGCTTTCTTTCAAACCTCAACATGAATCAGCCATATGTATACATATATTCCTTCCTTTTGAACCACCTGCCCATTATCTCCTTCCCTCGTATAGAGTTTTTTAATACTCTAAAAATACAGTTAGTATATGATCCAACAATAACACTACTGGGCATATATCCATTAAGATGAAAAACTCCCATCAGAAAAGTGATATGCACAACAGTGTTTATAGTAGCACAATGTACAGTAGCAAAGACATGCAAACGACCTTAAGGCACTTAAATATGTCAGTGGATAAAGACAGATATATTATGCATACAATGGAATATTTTCCATAAGAAAGAATGAAATAATGTTATTCTTTCCAACATGGGTGGATCTAGAGATGATCATACTAAATAAGTCAGAGAAAGACATGAGGAGCT
>NW_011402036.1:0-737 GCF_000754665.1 Bison bison bison | reverse complement strand
TCTGCCCCTCCCCCCCCTCCACCAGCCAGCAGCATTTCCAAGTGACCTCCTAAGGCCTTCGCCAAACTACAGGGGCACCTCTGGGCTTCCTGTTTCCCTCAATTTTTCGGAACCTTTTCTAAAAAAAAGAAAAACAAAAAACAAATAAAAAAAAAAAACCCGACACATTTCTTTGTACAATGCCACAGTGGAAGGAACACAGGCCTTCAATATTAAGACCTTAAATTTGCAAAAAACTTGGAGCTTGGTTTTTTGTTTTTGTTTTTGTTTTGTTTTGTTTGAATCAAACCACCACATCTATTTACTAATTTTTACACGTTCTAATTATTCGGTTCCAAAACACCAAACTTGTACTGCACACGGTCCCCATGGAAAGGCCCCCTCAGCAGGACAGCCACAGATGCTGCCATGAAAGGGCAGCAGGGTGCCCTCCTCCCTTGTTTGCTGCCTGGGCGGCCACCGGGTTTTGAAACCCATGCACCCTACTAAGTTTCTAGGGTGCAATTCGTGGACCCTTCCCTTTCCCATCCCAGCAGGTGGTCAAGGGCCCGCTGGCCTCCAAAGTGCCAGAAGCAGGGCTGGGCCAGCCGGCCAGAGATCAGGGTTCTGGCCCTTGGACTTGCAGCGGACACTAGGCTGCTTGGGAAAACCGCGCGGCTCTGACCTTTCAGCAAAGGGGTGGAGCGGTAAAGGCCTTGAGCCCAAAGGCGAGGCCTTTCTGCGACCGCCAGGTTGTG
>NW_011402035.1:0-557 GCF_000754665.1 Bison bison bison | reverse complement strand
GGACCTAGTGCACAGCACAGGGAAGTCTACTCAGTGCTCTGTGGTGAAGTAAATGGGCAGGAAATCTAAAAGAGAGGGAGATACGTAGATAGATAGATAGATAGATAGATAGATTAGATTCACTTTGCTGTACAGCAGAAATTGACACAGCAGTGTAAAGCAACTATACACCAATAAATGAATGAATGAATTTTTAAAAAGGAACACACTGGGCACCCTAGAACTTGTGGAAATGAGGAGTCCACACCCAGGGTGCAGCACAGCACTAGGGCTGCCCTAATGTTGGTTTACTGCCAACGGACTGCCTGGACCAGGCCTCTTCTACCCCAGAAATCTCAACGCAGAGGCGGGGAGGCAGCCAGTTGCGGTCTCGCCAGAGCTCTGCTCTTGCTCACGCAGCCATGCCAAGGCTGAGATCACCAGGAGAACAAGGGACCCACAGTCCACCTCAGGACAACAGACACAGCTGCCGTCACTCACTTCGTGGACATCCTGCTGCAGTTTTCTGTTCATGTCCTCAGACTTGAGGAGGTCCATCCTGGCCGTGTCCAGGTCCT
>NW_011402034.1:0-762 GCF_000754665.1 Bison bison bison | reverse complement strand
GTCATGTGCACTTAGAATGGGGTCTTAGTAGTTGTGAGATGCATGCTCTACAATTCAGTCTCAGTAGTGGAGAGATATGTTCTCTAGAGTGCAAGCTCATAGTTACAAGATACTTGGTGCGATGACCTGTAGTACACGAAGAAGCAGTGGAAGTCGTCACAGCACTGAAACACTGAATGGTGAAAAACTACTAGGTGTGTTTGACCCACAGTAGACAAAGAAGCATTCCAAGAATATTTTACCTCTGATTTACAGGATGGTGGTAATTATTGAGTATAAAGTAGATGAAGATGTACTCAAGTCATGTCATAAAACTGAAACAGTGATGGTTATAATCTATTAATCATGCCTGAGCTATTGGATGCAGAAACACTTAAAAACTTCAGAGCACTGAAACACTGGAATTCGATAAATTATTGGATGTATCTTCCAAGATTGGATCATAGAACACTTGAAATGTATCACATAGCTGAAAGGCTGTATGTTGATCAATACTGGGTGTGTTTGACCTGGGGTGGGATGGGGACTCATTTAACCATATGACAGCCCTAAAACACAGGATGGTGATAAATTTATGAGTGTGTATGAATTGGTAGGTACAGAAAACGTTGAAACATATCATAGAACTAAATACTTGATGGTGAACAACTGCCCAGTGTATTTGAAGCAGAGTACATGAAAAAAGACTTAAAGAATGTTACAGAACTGAAACAATTGATGGTGATAAACTATTGCTTGTGTTTAACATGGAGTAGAAGAAGC
>NW_011402033.1:0-798 GCF_000754665.1 Bison bison bison | reverse complement strand
CTCGACTTGTGCAGGTGACCTCAGGGGGCTTCTCATGGTGGCTCTGAGAAGTCAGGGAAACTGGAGGTGGGAGGGGCCTCTCGGCACTCCACTGGGTTTGGTGCATTGGAAGAGGGCCTCATCTCCAGTTGAGGCAGGAACCTCAGGGTTCCTCTGACTTCAGACTCTGATCGCAAGGTCCCTGCAGACTTGGGACAGGAGAGTCAGGCCTCGTCTTGGGTTGAGGCATGGAACACCGCTTGCCTCTCGAGGTGTTCCTGGGGAGACAGGCAACTTGTCGAGCGGTATTTGGAACATGGGGGTCTTCTCCTGACAATGCACGGGCGAGTCACTGCCCCTTGGTGTTGACTTCATTCACAGGATGGAGCTCGAAGAGGTGTCCGGGCATCGGGTTCTTATCAAGAGGGGACCGGGAAATCGGGGTCCTTCGGAATCTGGAAGCACCCACGAGGCCACGTCTGGAATGTCGTCGTGAGACTGGCCTCATCCTGAGGTGCAACTGGAAGGTCGGGAACCCCTTCCAGACAAAGCAGGGGAGTCGACCCTCCTGTCCAGATCAGGAGGGTAGAAGGGGCTCAGAGGAAGTGTTGCCAGAAAAACTCGGTGTTCCTCTCGAGGGACACCGGGATGTCGGGGAACTTTGTGGGTCGCATCAAGGGTGCCAAGTACCGTTTAGACCTCCAATACCTAACGTGGACTTCTCCTGAGACACTGTAGCGGGAAAGGGCTTCATCTTGCGATGACGGGTGAACCACGTGGTTTTTCTCGAGTTGCGGCGGGATTCTCGAGTTACGACGG
>NW_011402032.1:0-604 GCF_000754665.1 Bison bison bison | reverse complement strand
TGCTTCTGAGCACGGGGGAGGTGTGTGTCCGTCTCCCTTCGACGTCTTCCCCGGAGGGCAAGGTTGTGGGCCCAGCGCCGCTGGTGCGGATGCCCTTCGGGGACCCTCTGTGCCTGAGGGGCCGTCGCCGGCGCTTGGGCGTCCCCAGCGGGGTGACTTGGCTCCTGGGTCAGCAGGGCTGACGCCTGGCCAGAAAGGCGCCCTGAGTTGGAAGGGGCCGTGGGGGTGGGGGCTGGGCTTCAGAACCTGGGGAACACCTGCTACGTGAATGCGGCGCTGCAGTGTCTGAGCCACACGCCGCCCCTGGCCAGCTGGATGGTGTCCCAGCAGCACGCCACCCTCTGTCCGGCCCGCAGCGCCTGCACGCTCTGTGCCATGCGAGCTCACGTGACCCGAGCCTCCTTCACGCGGGAGAGGTGATCCGGCCCGCAAGGACCTGCTGGCGGGCTTCCACAGACACCAGCAGGAAGATGCCCACGAGTTTCTGATGTTCACTCTGAATGCCATGCAGCAAGGGTGCTTGAGTGCATCCCAGCCGTCGGGCCATGCCTCCGAGGACACCACCGTCATCCGTCAGATCTTCGGCGGGACCTGGAGGTCTCAG
>NW_011402031.1:0-823 GCF_000754665.1 Bison bison bison | reverse complement strand
CCTGAGACGCTGTAGCGGGAAAGGGCTTCATCTTGCGATGACGGGGGAACCACGTGGTTTTTCTCGAATTGCTGCGGGATTCTCGAGTTACGACGGGGAATTCGGGATACCTCTTGTGTTGGCCCAGGGAAGTCCAATCTTCCATTCGAGTTGCGAAGGAAAGCTGGGGATTGCTCTCGAGTGACTGCAGGGCCAATAGACCTCATCTAGGCTTGTGTCCAGAAGCCAATGTCCTCTCCAGGGGCGACCGGGATCTCGGGGTTGCATTCCAGACGCACCCGGGGAGACAGGCATTCATCTCGAGTGGAAGCAAAGAACCCCGCTCTGCTCTCGAGTCGCGACGGGTATCTCTTGGAGCTCACTGGGTGGACTAAAGGGAGTCAAGCCTCCTGAGGCGTTTGGAGAGAGGTCGCGAGGTTGGCCTCTAGGCCATGCAGGAGACGAAGGCCCTCATCTCCGCGATGACGGGGGAGTCTCCGGGTGGTTCTCGAGCGGCGGCCCCAGGGTGCGGTTTCTCACGAGGTACGACGGCGAGGTCAGTGAGCCTCTCGTGCGGCGCCAGGGAAGACGGGGCTCCATGCGAGTGGCGAGGGGGAGCGCGTCATTGCTCTCGAGTCATGGTAGGGGAACCTGGCCTCGAGACGTGTGGAAGAAGGTCTCTCGAGGTCTTTCTCGGGTTGAGGCAGGAAACCCTGGCTTCCCTCGACTTGTGCAGGTGACCTCAGGGGGCTTCTCATGGTGGCTCTGAGAAGTCAGGGAAACTGGAGGTGGGGGGGGGGCCTCTCGGGACTCCACGGGGTTTGGTGCATTGGAAGAGGGCCTC
>NW_011402030.1:0-596 GCF_000754665.1 Bison bison bison | reverse complement strand
AACAGCCAAAGAGGCAGGACCTTACTGCTGTGTCACACTCAGGAGGTAGAGATACCTTTGTAGCCACTCCTCTTCCTGCCTGTTAACACCTACTACAAGGCAATAGAGAAAGACCAGTCAGAAGTACTACTCATGCTTCTGCAAAAACACGCTAGATAAGGATCCCATTAAGGCCAAATCTCTTCTGCCCATGGCTGCTGGCTCCTATTCATAATTGGCACCACCAGGGTTCCAGCTCTCCAAGCAGCTGTACCACAACCTGTGCTCACCCAGGCAGACCCCGGTGTGCCACGAGTTTCTCAGGGCAGACTCCTTTGGTGACCACATGTGAGGAAGGACAAAAATTACACCAGAGACCCAGGGATAGAGCCATTAAGCAAGAGGATTGGAAACCTTCCAACCAGTTGTGCACGCTGCAGATTAAATATACATGATTAATGACACAGACCCTGTATCTATGGAATACATCAAAAGATGAGAAGAGGACCAAAGGAAAGAAAATGACCCAGGATCAGGAGTATACTAACACATGTATATGGAATTTAGAAGATGGTAACGATGACCTATATGTGAGACAGCAATATAGACATAAATGT
>NW_011402029.1:0-635 GCF_000754665.1 Bison bison bison | reverse complement strand
TTTTCCTTAAATGCACATGACAAACTAAATAGAGAATAGCTGTTATTTAATACATAAGTGTTTAATGTGATACTCAATTCTCCAGGTTAAAAGATCAACAACCACAGCAAGAAAAACAAGCCAGTGTTTCTCAATTTATGTTATCAAATACTAAATCATCTACATTAGTTGGCATGCTAATAATTTTCACTCAGTTTGGAAACTTTGCATCAGTGGTTCACCAAAGCAGCAGCAGAGACCTGTTAAAGTTTAAATTCTTGGGCCCCATGCCAAGATGCCGGGGTTTCCTAGGTGGTGCTAGTGGTAAAGAATCTGTCTGCTAAAGCGAGAGACTTGAGTTTGATCTCTGGGTTGGGAAGATCTCCTGGAGTGGGAAATGGCAACCTGCTCCAGTATTCTTGCCTGGAAAAGCCCATGGACTGAGTAGCCTGAAACTACTCAGTCCATGGGGTTGCAAAGAGTCAGAAACGACTGAAGTGACTAAACACATCCTAAGACGTACTTAAATCAGAAACCCATCAAACTATGTTTTCATAAGGTGCCTAGTACTTCTGCTGAGTCCCCACTTGCTCCACGTGGAGATCAAGTTTAGACTGGTATGCACTAGCAGGATTTGCTAAAATAGTTGTATCTTT
>NW_011402028.1:0-544 GCF_000754665.1 Bison bison bison | reverse complement strand
CTGTAAACTTTACATCTATCTTCCTGTCCATCTGATTTCTACTGCGCTGGTTGTTCTGCTTCAGCTGACCTGGTTTCTCCAAGTGTGGACGAGATGAAGCCCTGGAAGGGTGAGCTTCCCAGCATAGTTGGTTGGGGCCCTGAGAAACACTGGGAGCTATCGCCACACCTTTAGTCCAAGACCAGTGATCTCTGGAAAAGCAGTACTTTGAGACTATTTCTGACTCATATCTTAAAAGTAAGAAAGTGCAACGAAGAGAAAAAAAATTCCACAAATGGAGAAAGTGTTGCTGACCCTGTGACCTCAGATGCCCAGGCTCAGCTCTGGCCCCCACCCATGTGCCCCCACCCACCTGCGAGGGAGCCCCCAAAGGACCTTCCTGTTGTGTCCCACCCTGGAGTCAGGGCAAGGAGTGGTGCTGACGCTCCTGGGTACACTCACCACCAAACCCTCTGCCCAGGGCAGAGTGTGGGGCTGGCGGGAAGCAGGAAAGGCCAGGGCTGGGCAGTGCCCAGGTGGGTGGGTGGCTGGAAGGGCCCTGTGT
>NW_011402027.1:0-733 GCF_000754665.1 Bison bison bison | reverse complement strand
TCTGGCCTCGAGACGTGTTGAAGAAGGTCTCTCGAGGTCTTTCTCGGGTTGAGGCAGGAAACCCTGGCTTCCCTCGACTTGTGCAGGTGACCTCAGGGGGCTTTTCATGGTGGCTCTGAGAAGTCAGGGAAACTGGAGGTCGGAGGGGCCTCTCAGGACTCCACTGGGTTTGGTGCTTTGGAAGAGGGCCTCATATCCAGGTGAGGCAGGAACCTCAGGGTTCCTCTAATTTCAGACTCGGATCGCAGGGTCCCTGCAGACTTGGAACAGGAAAGTCAGGCCTCGTCTTGTGTTGAGACATGGAACTCCGCTTGGCTCTCGAGGTGTTCCCGGGGAGAGAGGCCATTTGTGGAGCTTTATTTGGAACCTGGGATTTTTTCCGGACGATGCACGGGCGAGTCACTGTCCCTTCATGTTGACTTCATTCACAGGATGGAGTTCGGAGAGGTGTCCCGGCATCGGGTTCTTATCAAGAGGGAACCGGGTAATCGGGGTCCTTCAGAATGTGGAACCACCCACGAGGCCACCTCTGGAATGTCTTCGTGAGACCGGCCTCATCCTGAGGTGGGACCAGAAAGTTGGGAACTCCTTCCAGACAAAGCAGGGGATTCGACCTTACTGTTCAGATCAGGAGGGTAGAAGGGACTCAGAGGAAGTGGTGCCGGAAAACCTCGGTGTTCCTCTCGAGGCAGACCGGGATGTCGGGGAACTTTGTGGGTCGCATCAAGGGTGC
>NW_011402026.1:0-784 GCF_000754665.1 Bison bison bison | reverse complement strand
CATGACTGAATGACCTCATTTTCACACACAGTCTAAGCCAGTAAGAGATAATAAAGTAGATGTAGATGACTTTATGAAGCCCCCTTGCTTTTTCTATGATCCAAACTCAATTTAAGGTTTACCTATTAATATTACATGAGTACGACTAACTATACCTGCCTGTTCTCTTTTATAT
Organism: Bison bison bison; assembly: GCF_000754665.1. Lineage (NCBI taxonomy): Eukaryota > Metazoa > Chordata > Mammalia > Artiodactyla > Bovidae > Bison > Bison bison. Next base: position 609 of record NW_011402026.1, on the reverse strand, counting down.
ATATATATATTTTTTTCCCTCAGTCTCTCTTTTCAAGATATCATCTACATATTTTTACGTTCCTGGCATTTGCCACCTTCTTATACAAGATTAAATATTATCATGCCAGTCTCTGGCCTTTGACACCTCTGTAAAACAACTAAGTTTCCAGGACAGAATGAATCTGTGCTCTGGGAAAACGTCAGGACATTTTGATAAATAGCTAGATATTTCAGGAACTGACTGATTTTGAGAAAAATTCCTGTACCATCACTTATCTGGAAAAGAACTATGTTTCCTCATGTTGATGAGAATTTCTCATTAGCAGAAATTTTAAGAAAAATAAATGTGCTTATTGGAATGTTCATGTTAGTGAAGTACCAATTATGTGAGTATGTATGTAGCCTCCCATCAGACAGATTAATTTATGTCAAGCAAATTTGTTGTTTCACCAGCATGTCTAAAAGAATTACCTAGTTTTCCTAGAAAGGAAATCAAAACTTCTGATTTGACAGAAAATAAAAGAGCACATTGAGTGCAACTCTCTCCATGGAAGCATCACAAATAACCCTTCTATAAAGGCAACAGTTCCTCCAGAGCATCAAATGAATATTAGCAGACGATCTTGCT
>NW_011402025.1:0-567 GCF_000754665.1 Bison bison bison | reverse complement strand
TAGTGGCTATAAAAAAAAAAAAAAAAAAACAGGTTTCCCCAGTGGCTGGGCCATGAAGAATTCACCTGCAAATGCAAGAGACAAAGGAGACACGCATTTGACTTCCGGGCCAGGATGATCCCATGGAGAATAAAAGGACAACGCATTCCAGTATTATTCCTGCAAATCCCATGGAGACAGGAGCCAGGTGGGGCACAATCCATGATTTCAAAAAAGAATCAGACATGACTAAGCACAACCAACATTTCTAGAAAAGTACTTCAGTGCAATTCTGTTCAGTCGCTCAGTCATGTCTGACTCTTTGCGACCCCATGCATAGCAGCACACCAGTCCTCCCTACCCATTGCCAACTCCCGGAGTTTACCCAATCTCATGTTCATGGAGTCGGTGAGGCCATCCAACCATCTCATCCTCTGTAATCCCCTTTTCCTTCTGCCCCCAATCCCTCCCAGCATCAGGGTCTTCTCCAATGAGTCAAATCTTCGCATAAGGTGGCCAACATATTGGAGTTTCAGCTTCAGCATCAGTCCTTTCAATGAATACCCAGGACTGATCTCCTTTAAGGTG
>NW_011402024.1:0-582 GCF_000754665.1 Bison bison bison | reverse complement strand
AATTTTGGATCTCTCACAGGAAAAGATGAATTCACACCCTTCTACTTTGCCATCCTCACTTACTCTTGGGCACAAACCGGCAAAGGGCAAAATGTCTACATCCCACCTCTGAAATTTCTTCACCTTTCTGCACTGTCAGATAGGCTAGAAGCCCATGGACAGAGCCAAGGTCACCTCCTCTCTTCTAGGATGTCTGTCTTTTCACAATGAAGAATCCTACCTTATCATGTCATTTGTCTCACATGATGATATTATTTGTGACGTGTAAAGACAGAATGTGCTTTTTGATGGGCTGACCCAAGGCAGCACTATCCCAGAGCCTTCCTCTAATATTGAAAACTTCTCCAGTGCAGTATCTTATCTTTCTGTTCCTCCTCCTTCCAGTCTCTACTCTTATTTGAAGGACCTTCACCTCTTCACAGACTTAGATCCAGTTATAGCCATATCCACCATTTCGACAGGCCAGCCCAGTTATCATAGACTGAAAGGTCCACAGGTTATGCTTTAAAAGCCCCACACCACTGGATTTACACTGGATGAGTCCTCAAGCCTTCCACATACATTTTATGTACACACACACAT
>NW_011402023.1:0-529 GCF_000754665.1 Bison bison bison | reverse complement strand
CCAGGTGTGTGCTCAGAGGCCCACCTAGATTCGAACTCCAGTTCCCGGAGGGGAGCGGTGGGAACAGGAGTGTGGACTGCGAGTCCAATCCTCACCTTACAAAAAAGGCAAAATCATCCCCTTCCTCCCTTATCGGCGTCTGCACGGCTCCTCCTGGACTCAGGGATCCCATCGAAAGGACGTCCAGGTTGTGTCCTTCTCCCTGGCCCGATCGTTTCGAACCTCTCCAAGAAAAAAGCGGTGACGTCGAGAGATCCGTCTTGAGTTCGGGACTGGGGCTTCCCCGGGGGCCCCGTGGTCAACGATCCCGTGCCCATGCAGGAGACGTGGGTTTCCGCCCCCCCCGGTCCGGGAAGAGCCCACACGCTACCCATACGCCTCGGTGATGGAGTCTGTGCTCTAGATCCTGGCCGCTGCGAGTGTTGAGCCCACACCCAGCAGCCACTGAAGCCCACGTGCCCCGGCGCCCCTGCCCCCCAAGAGGAACCACAGCCACGAGAAGCCCAGACACACGACCGTAGAGCGACCC
>NW_011402022.1:0-726 GCF_000754665.1 Bison bison bison | reverse complement strand
CTCGCGACCTCTCTCCAAACGCCTCAGGAGGCTTGACTCCCTTTAGTCCACCCAGTGAGCTCCAAGAGATACCCGTCGCGACTCGAGAGCAGAACGGGGTTCTTTGCTTCCACTCGAGATGAATGCCTGTCTCCCCGGGTGCGTCTGGAATGCAACCCCGAGATCCCGGTCGCCCCTGGAGAGGAACATTGGCTTCTGGACACAAGCCTAGATGAGGTCTATTGGCCCTGCAGTCACTCGAGAGCAATCCCCAGCTTTCCTTCGCAACTCGAATGGAAGATTGGACTTCCCTGGGCCAACACAAGAGGCATCCCAAATTCCCCGTCGTAACTCGAGAATCCCGCCGCAACTCGAGAAAATCACGTGGTTCCCCGTCATCGCAAGATGAAGCCCTTTCCCGCTACAGCGTCTCAGGAGAAGTCCCACGTTAGGAATTGGAGGTCGAAACGGTACTTGGCACCCTTGATGCGCCCCACAAAGTTCCCCGGCATCCCGGTCTCCCTGGAGAGGAACACCGAGGTTTTCCGGCACCACTTCCTCTGAGCCCCTTCTGCCCTCCTGATCTCCACAGGAGGGTCGACTCCCCTGCTTTGTCTGGAAGGGGTTCCCGACCTTCCGGTCGCACCTCAGGATGAGGCCGGTCTCACGACGACATTCCAGACGTGGCCTCGTGGGTGCTCCCACATTGCGAAGCACCCCGATTTCCCGGTCCCCTCTTGATAAGAA
>NW_011402021.1:0-719 GCF_000754665.1 Bison bison bison | reverse complement strand
TGAATCAAGATTAGATAAACAACAGATGGGCGTGCCTTCTGTGGCTAGAAAATAGAAATAATGGGTTGTTTGTTTCTACACAAATAATTTTTGTTTTAATTTCTACAAATGGCTCTAAGGTGAACTTGACAGTCTTGGCTAAGCTGCTTCTATTACGGTAACACATTTCTATTATTGAAACACAGGTTCTAGTATCAATATTCCTTGGGACATAGATAATTGGATTAGATGGATGAAAGAAGAAAAAATAGAAGGGGGAAACTTTAGGAAAGGAAACACGTTCTTTGAAAATCAATGTTTAAACGACAAAATGATGATTCTAATACAGAATATAAGAACAATTCATTTTTAAATCTCAGGAATTATGTACTTGCCACAACAGAATAATGAAATTTTTCTTTGTGTATGGCATTCTAGTACGAGGCTTAACTTTATTTTCTCATTGAATCTTCACAGCCACCTATGAGGTAGATATTACTGTATTTAACATATTATTCCCTATATTTCCATGAGGAAACTGAGACTCAAAGTGTTACAGATGGGACTGTAAACCCCATGTTCTTAATAAATATGTTACATGTGAATGGCTTTCTAGAAATATCAACAAACTTTGAAATGTGTAACTCTTTCATAAAATGCTTTGAGCGTCTTAGAAGCCCCTAAATAAATAGGAAGATGTGGGAAAACAGAAATGAATATTCTCTGTAAAAACAAAAAAT
>NW_011402020.1:0-701 GCF_000754665.1 Bison bison bison | reverse complement strand
ATCTTACAGCTCCAATTCGTAAAAGTTCCTGGGCAATTAGGAGTGTTAAATCAAACCCCTCAGATGGCTCTCTAACTCGCCTGACAAATTTACAGCTATGCATATGATTGTTTACAGTCTCCCAGCCTCCAGAGGCACGGGAAACTTAAGATATTCAAATAACTTAGAGCCTCTCAGAGAGTTAGAAACTGTCAGAATAAGACTAGTAAAGGATTTCATTGATGAGCCAATGCTTGCTGCCAAGTTTTCACATCCCCTGAATTGTATCCTTGAATGTGTATTAATTAATATAATTGATATGTAGAAAAAATAAGTAGTGGCCTTGGTGTTAGCAAATTTAGACCCTTAAGGTAAAAATTATTTCCTTTGTTGTAAACCCATTACACATCCACCCTATAGGAATGCAATTTTATCTTTGGAAGATGGTGCCAAACCTCGACTGACAGGCGCTGCTCATGTGACTGATCCTGCGTGATCACGTGGCTATCATGCAGTGATAAAGTGACTGCGAATGCACTGATCACGTGGATGATCATGCAGTGATCATGTGACTGAATGGCGCAGATAACTTGAGTGTGCATGCACTGATCACGTGACTGCGCATGAACTGATCACGTGGCTGATCATGCACTGATCACGTGTTATCATGCAGTGATCAGTGACTGACAGGCGCTGATCACGTGACTGAGCAGGCACTGATC
>NW_011402019.1:0-649 GCF_000754665.1 Bison bison bison | reverse complement strand
GTCTGGAGTTTGAAATGATTTAAAAGATAGCTGGCATCTTGCACAGAGAGTGTAAGAGGATAAAAACATCTGGGAAGTGTCTATAGGAAAAGGGAAAAACTCGGTTTTGATTTCAAGTTCACTGTGTTTAAGGAGGATGGTAGGTGTCGGTCAAACATCCACTTCCTGTCATTAGCTGTTGTTGCCCAGTGACATAATTCAGTGGCTACCATCAGGCACAAGTTAAGTTCCCAGAAGAGAATCAGTCGCTTGAATGACAACACTGTAGTTCAGGGGTTGCCAAATTTTTTTTTCTGTAAAGGGTGAGATACAAAATATTTTGGTCTTTGTAGGCCATGCAGTTTCTCTCAACCCCTCAGCTCTGCCACTAGAGCTCAGAAGCAGTCACAGAGGATGTGGGAAAGTGTCTTATTTCCGCAGAGAACGTCAGAGGAGGCCAACGTGCCAGGAACAGGGCTGTAGTGGGTGGTTTTTGATGGGTAATGCATCTGGAGAAGTACGCAAGGAATGGATTACAGGAGATTTTAAAGGAGAGTTTGGGTAAGAAATGTTTACATTTTCTTCAAAGCAGTGGGAAGCTACCCAAGGTTTTTAAGCAGCTATGTGACATAATTGGGTTTGCATTTTAAAGTAATCCGGTTGGCAGCAG
>NW_011402018.1:0-523 GCF_000754665.1 Bison bison bison | reverse complement strand
GAAATGAAAAACTTATTGGAGGTCAATAGCAGATTTAGGGTAGGTCTACTAACATTATACAAATTGAGGAACAGAAAAGGTAAAACAAGTGAAGAAAACAGAACAGAGTCAGATCTATGGGACAAGAATCAAGCATATCAACATATACATAATGGTAGCCTCAGAAATAAAGGAGATAGAGGAATGGGCAGAAAGAGTATATGAAGAAATTATCACTAAATTTACTAAAATAGTTGAAAATATTAATATATACACTCAAGAAATTCAGTAGCATCCAAGTAGGATACACTCTGAGAAAGACACAGCTGGACATGGTATAATCAGACTTTCAAAGCCCAAGACCAAGAGAAGATCTTGAAAGCAACAAGAAAAAGGCAACTCATCACCTATAAGAGATACTTCCTTCTCAGCAAGATCCAGGAAGACTCAGAGGTAGTGTAATGATGTATTGAAAGAAAAAGATTGTGAATTAAGGAATCTATATCTAGAAAAACTATCCTTCAAAACTGAAGAAGAAGTAGGA
>NW_011402017.1:0-756 GCF_000754665.1 Bison bison bison | reverse complement strand
GGTTGAGGCAGGACACCCTGGGGTCCCTCGACTTGTGCAGGTGACCTCAGGGTGCTGCTCATGGTGGCTCTGAGAAGTCAGGGAAACTGGAGGTGGGAGGATCCTCTCGGTACTCCACTGGATTTGGTGCATTGGAAGAGGGCCTCATCTCCAGTTGAGGCAGGAATCTCAGGGTTCCTCTGATTTCAGACTCCGATCCCAGGGTCCCTGCAGACTTGGGAAAGGAGAGTCAGGCCTCGTCTTGTGTTGAGGCATGGAACTCCGCTTGCCTCTCGAGGTGTTCCCGGGGAGACAGGCCACTTGTCAAGCGGTATTTGGAACCGGGGGTTTTTTTCCCGACGATGCACGGGCGAGTCACTAACCCTTCGTGTTGACTTCATTCACAGGGTGGAGTTCGAAGAGGTGTCCGGGCATCGGGTTCTTATCAAGAGGGGACCGGGTAATCGGGGTCCTTCGGAATGTGGAACCACCCACGAGGCCACGTCTGGAATGTCGTCGTGAGACCGGCCTCATCCTGAGGTGCGACCGGAAGGTCGGGAACCCCTTCTAGACAAAGCAGGGGAGTCGACCCTCCTGTCCAGATCAGGAGGGTCGAAGTGGCTCTGAGGAAGTGGTGCCGGAAAACCTCGGTGTTCCTCTCGAGGGAGACCGGGATGCCAGGGAACTTTGTGGGTCGCATCAAGGGTGCCAAGTACCGTTTCGACCTCCAATACCTAACGTGGGACTTCTCCTGAGACGCTGTAGCGGAAAATGGCT
>NW_011402016.1:0-531 GCF_000754665.1 Bison bison bison | reverse complement strand
CTTAATTTTTTGTATACTCAAATCAGTGTGAAGTCTTTGAAGTATCTGTCGTGTCATCATCCCTGTAAATTTATCTTCATTTGTTCACTGAAGTAACTCTTCCATATGAGTGCCTTTCTAAGTGTCTGAACTGTGCTTTGCTATCATGAAATCCTGCATCTTTTACAAGATGTACAATTCTTTTCTGAAATGGATTTGCTCTTATATTTCGTGATGCTAATAGATGTATGCATGTGCTCAGCAGTGTATGCTGCCTCAGTTGTCTCAGTACATTAGCAGAAATGTGTGTTAAGTGGGGGGGGATCTTAAAAGTAGACTAACTGTTATAAATTGTCAGTTGTGTAGTGAATCTTTTTTACAGAATTAACCTTTGTGAGTTTGGGGTTTCTGATAGTAAGTACTCAAATAAAGATAAGTTGTCATTGTTGAGGCTATGAGAATGGATATGTTCTTGAGAATAAAGTGCTTTGAGAGAGCTGGAAAGAAAACCAAAGTGCTCAGAAGTCCACTGGCTTTTAGAGAGTTGAGGGC
>NW_011402015.1:0-516 GCF_000754665.1 Bison bison bison | reverse complement strand
TGTTGACAATTTGATCTCTGGTTCCTCTGCCTTTTCTAAAACCAGCTTCAACATCTGGAATTTCACAGTTCACATATTGCTGAAGCCTGGCTTGGAGAATTTTTGAGCATTACTTTACTAGCATGTGAGATGAGTGCAATTGTGCACTAGTTTGGCATTCTTTGGCATTGCCTTTCTTTGGTGTTGGAATGAAAACTGACCTTTTCAAGTCCTGTGGCCACTGCTGAGTTTTCCAAATTTCCTGGCGTGTTGAGTGCACCTGGCGTATATGAGTGCATCATTTTCACAGCATCATCTTTGAGGATTTGAAATAGCTCAACTGAAATCCCATAACCTCCACTAGCTTTGTTCATAGTGATGCTTCCTAAGGGCCACTTGACTTCACATTCAAGGATATCTGGCTCTAGGTGAGTGATCACACCATTGTGATTATCTGGGTTGTGAATATCTTTTTTGCACAGTTCTGTGTATTCTTGCCTCCTCTTCTTAATATCTTCTGCTTCTGTTAGGTCCATA
>NW_011402014.1:0-859 GCF_000754665.1 Bison bison bison | reverse complement strand
GGCAAGAGTTGGTTCAAGAATCAGACCACTGACTCAAAAATGAAACCACACATTGGTTTCAGCAGCTCTGCAGGTGCCTAAGGCAAGAACAGCATGTTCAAGCGCTCAGAGGAAAAAGGTGTGGCTTTTAGTGGCACAGCAACACTGAGAGCTGACTTTCCAAGAACAAGGAAGTCAGAAGATAATGGACTGGCATCTGTAAAATGCTGAAAAACAAATAACCACCAACCTGGAATTCTATACTCAACAAAAATACTCTTCGAATGTGAAAGCAAAATAGAGACTTTGAGGGCAAAGGGAAATGAGACAATTCATCACCCACACACATGAACTAAAAAAATATTCAGGCAGTGCTTTGGGAAAAGAAAAGTAGTCTATGACGGAAATATAAAAAACAAGTAGAGACCAACAACGAGGTAACTGTGAGGGTAAATATTAACTCTACAAAACAATGATGTTAAACGCCAAATATATATCTAACAGTTCAAAGTGTAACAGTGACAAGGAGGAAACAGTCGAGTCAGGGAGGCAGTAAAGTACTAAGTTAGGCTTGAGTGTAAAACACACGCTGTGTCTGCAAATATGCACCTAACAACCTGACAGAGGAGCACAGAACTAGAGAAACACTTCAAACTTCTAAAAGAAGGCAAGAGCAAAGAACACAGACTAGGTGGGACAAACAGAAAACACACAGCAACATGGTGTCTACACACTGAATATCAACATTATAAACACAGCAAACACTCTCATTAAAAGATAAAGTGTCATACTGATTCCAATGAAAACTGTACACTATTCACAGAGCTACATGTTAAGATGGAATATCTTTTAGACAGGTGAAACTAAAAGATACCCAGGC
>NW_011402013.1:0-638 GCF_000754665.1 Bison bison bison | reverse complement strand
TTATAACACCATATACAAAAATAAACTCAAAATAGGATTAAAGACCTAAACGTAAGACCAGAAACTATAAAACTCCTAGAGGAGAATATAGGCAAAACACTCTCCGACATATATCACAGCAGGATCCTCTATGACCCACCTCCCAGAATATTGGAAATAAAAGCAAAAATAAACAAATGGGACCTAATTAAAGTTAAAAGCTTTTGCACAACAAAGGAAACTATCAGCAAGGTGAAAAGACAGCCTTCAGAATGGGAGAAAATAATAGCAAATGAAGCAACTGACAAACAACAAATCTCAACAATATACAAGCAACTCCTACAGTTCAATTTCAGAAAAATAAATGACCCAATCAAAAAATGCGCCAAAAAGCTAAATAAACATTTCTCCAAAGAAGACATACACATGACCAACAAACACATGAAAAGATGCTCCACATCACTCATTATCAGAGAAATGCAAATGAAAACCACAATCAGGTACCATTTCATGCCAGTCAGAATGGCTGCGATCCAAAAGTCTACAAGCAATAAGTGCTGGAGAGGGTGTGGAGAAAAGGGAAACCTCTTACACTGTTGGTGGGAATGCAAACTAGTACAACCACTATGGAGAACAGTGTGGAGATTCCTTAAAAAACT
>NW_011402012.1:0-829 GCF_000754665.1 Bison bison bison | reverse complement strand
AAACACAAGTGTCTATCATCAGGAGAAGGAATCAACAATTTGAGAAATAGTACTGAACAATAAAGAATAATGAACCATGCAACAACATGGATGAATCAGAAAATAATTATGCTGAATGAGAGAAGCTAAAGGAAAAAGAAAAAAAGAATACACCCTGTATGTTTCCATTCACATAAAATTCTAGAAAATGTAAACTGATCTATAGTGACAGGAGCATATCAGTAGTTTTCTGGGAGTTGATGGGGGATAGGCTGGGAGGAGGGCTGAAGAGTGGTGAGATGAGAAATTAGGAAGGAACACAAGGAAACTTTTTGGAGTAACAAATATTCATTATCCTGATTATGATAATGATTTCACAGGTGTATATATGTCAAAAATCATCATATTATATAATTTGAATATATGCATTTTATTTTGCCACTTACATCCCAATAAAGCTGTTAACATTTTTTTTATTTTATTTTATTTTTAAACTTTACATAATTGAATTAGTTTTGCCAAATAGGTGTTTAACTAGAGGAGTAGAAAGTCCAATTCATTCAGTAAAAATTGATTGGATTTTAACTATTGATCAGGTTTTTTAAAACAGGAAATTTAGAATAATTATCTAGACTGATTAAATGCAGATAAATTTGAAGTTGAAGAAACCAGAAAAGGAATAACTAAATAAAAAGTATAGCCTCTGCAGTTAAAACGATAGAGGTTCAGATCTAGGCTCTTCCACTTGATGCCTATGTGACCTTTTGGAAAGTTGACTAACTTCTCTGAGTTTCTGTTACTTCAGCTGCAGAAGAAAGAGGCATATATCTGAAAGTCATCATGATGTTTA
>NW_011402011.1:0-612 GCF_000754665.1 Bison bison bison | reverse complement strand
GAATTCTATCACTGCTGGGAGCCAGTGAGGAACTCCGCCCATGCCAAAGGTCATGAGGAAGGAGGCTCGGCATACGCAAAGGCGGGATCGAGCTTCAGGAGTCCCCCTGGAAATTCTCGAGCATATACCCCCAAAACCAGAGTCTGCCTACTTTCTGCTTGTGCTTTCACCTAAACCTCTGACTTTACGGGGGGCTCTCCCCCACTACCTCTCTCTGAAAAAAGAGTTAGCTTACAGTTCCAGTTAATAATTCCTGGGTGTGACAGTGTTTAACCTACAAACTCCTTTGGAAATCCTCTAGCCTGCCTGAATAGGTTTTCCAGACACATGTGATTGTTCAGAGCCTCCCAACTGTGAGAGGCAGGAGATGTTCTAAACTGTCTAAACACAGATTCTTTTGAGTAGTTAGAAGATTGATTAGAAATTGTATTGGTGAATGGTTTTTCACTTGTTGGGCCATTGTTTGCTGCTAAGTTTCCATATCCCTTACCTGCTGTGTCCCTGGCAGTGTATTGATTAATATAATTGGTGTAAGTAGTAGCTTTAATGTTTGTAACCTGGGACCCTTGAGTTAATTCCTTTTTATGTTATAGCCCACCACACCTTTGCTCT
>NW_011402010.1:0-546 GCF_000754665.1 Bison bison bison | reverse complement strand
GTGTATTCAGGCCTCCAATAAAAGTTCTATGACTTAAACATTTTGAGAAAAATCACATTTTTTAACATTAAAATAATTTTAATAGTGTGATTCTAGGTATGGGAAGAAGCAACAAGGGAAAATGTCTCCTGGATTATTGTAGACAAAATCCAGAGAATTTTTAATTATTGATGGGACCTGGTCCAAACCTTAAGACCTGGAGTGACATAGCAAGAATTTTTGGCTTAACTGGGGTGAGCTTCCCAGGACCGTGGGACAAAGGTTGATCATGAAACATTTCCCAGACAATGGTCATTCGTGACCAAGAGGGTGAGACCTTATTGCAGCCCTTCAATGTGAGCCAGTGACCCCCAAGGAAGGAAAATACCTGCCAGTATGAAGTGAAAATATGTCCTGTCATATTAATAAACAAGAAATGTCACAGTCATTAGCGATTTCTGGCCTCCAAATATGAATGCTAAGTCACTTCAGTCGTGTCTGACTCTGTGTGACCCCATAGACGGCAGCCCACCAGGCTCCTCTGTCCATGGGATTCTCCAGGCAAGA
>NW_011402009.1:4762-5364 GCF_000754665.1 Bison bison bison | reverse complement strand
ACTGGGTGGACGTCAAGGGAGTCAAGCCTCCTGAGGCGTTTGGAGAGAGGTCGCGAGATTGGTCTCTAGGCCATGCAGGAGACGAAGGCCCTCATCTCTCGATGACGGGGGAATCTCGGGGTTGTTCTCGAGCGGCGGCCCCAGTGTGCGGTTTCTCACGAGGTACGACGGCGAGGTCAGTGAGCCTCTCGTTGGGCGCCAGGGAAGTCGGGTCTCCATGCGAGTGGCGAGGAGGAGCGTGTCATTGCTCCCGAGCCATGCTAGGGGAATCTGGCCTGGAGACGTTTTGAAGAAGGTCTCTCGAGTTCTTTCCCGGGTTGAGGCAGGAAACCCTGGGTTCCCTCGACTTGTGCAGGTGACCTCAGGGGGCTTCTCATGGTGGCTCTGAGAAGTCAGGGAAACTGGAGGTGGGAGGGGCCTCTCGGGACTCCACTGGGTTTGGTGCACTGGAAGAGGGCCTCATCTCCAGTTGAGGCAGGAACCGCAGGGTACCTCTGATTTCAGACTCCGATCGCAGGGTCCCTGCAGACTGGGGACAGGAGAGTCAGGCCTCGTCTTGGGTGGAGGCATGGAACTCCGCTTGCCTCTCGAGATGTCCCCGG
>NW_011402009.1:0-751 GCF_000754665.1 Bison bison bison | reverse complement strand
CCGCTCTGCTCTCGAACCGCGACGGGTATCTCTTGGAGCTCACTGGGTGGACTCAAGGGAGTCAAGCCTCCTGAGGCGTTTGGAGAGAGGTCGCGAGATTGGTCTCTAGGCCATGCAGGAGACGAAGGCCCTCATCTCTCGATGACGGGGGAATCTCGGGGTTGTTCTCGAGCGGCGGCCCCAGTGTGCGGATTCTCACGAGGTACGACGGCGAGGTCAGTGAGCCTCTCGTGGGGCGCCAGGGAAGTCGGGTCTCCATGCGAGTGGCGAGGGGGAGCTCGTCACTGGTCCCGAGCCATGCTAGGGGAATCTGGCCTCGAGACGTGTTGAAGAAGGTCTCTCGAGGTCTTTCCCGGGTTGAGGCAGGAAACCCTGGGTTCCCTCGTGTTGTGCGGGTGACCTCAGGGGGCTTCTCATGGTGGCTCTGAGAAGTCAGGGAAACTGGAGGTGGGAGGGGCCTCTCGGGACTCCACTGGGTTTGGTGCATTGGAAGAGGGCCTCATCTCCATTTGAGGCAGGAACCGCAGGGTACCTCTGATTTCAGACTCCGATCGCAGGGTCCCTGCAGACTGGGGACAGGAGAGTCAGGCCTCGTCTTGGGTTGAGGCATGGAACTCCGCTTGCCTCTCGAGATGTCCCCGGGGAGAGAGGCCGCTTGTCGAGCTGTATTTGGAACCTGGGGTTTTTTCCGAACGATGCACGGAAAAACTGCCCCTTCGTGTTGACTTCATTCACAGGGTGGAGTTCGGAG
>NW_011402008.1:0-644 GCF_000754665.1 Bison bison bison | reverse complement strand
TCTTGTGTTGGCCCAGGGAAGTCCAATCTCCATTCGAGTTGCGAAGGAAAGCTGGGATTGCTCTCGAGTGACTGCAGGGCCAATAGACCTCATCTAGGCTTGTGTCCAGAAGCCAATGTTCCTCTCCAGGGGCGACAGGGATCTCGGGGTTGCATTCCAGACACACCGTGGGAGACAGGCACTCATCTCGACTGGAAGCAAAGAACCCCGCTCTGCTCTCGAGTCGCGACGGGTATCTCTTGGAGCTCACTGGGTGGACTAAAGGGAGTCAAGCCTCCTGAGGCGTTTGGAGAGAGGTCGCAAGATTGGTCTCTAGGCCATGCAGGAGACGAAGGCCCTCATCTCGCGATGACGGGGGAGTCTCGGGGTTGTTCTCGACCGGTGGCCCCAGTGTGCGCTTTCTCATGAAGTACGACGGCGAGGTTAGTGAGGCTCTCGTGGGGCGCCAGGGAAGTCGGGTCTCCATGCGAGTGAAGAGGGCGAGCGCGTCATTGCTCTCGAGCCATGGTAGGGTGCCGGGGACCAGCCCCGGCTGATCCAGGGTATTCGAAGGAGAGACGGCGTAGGCGAAGATCAGGAAACAACTGCTTAATTAAATGTTAATTAAGGATATAAAGAGTAATAGAATGAGGATAGCTCAGTGA
>NW_011402007.1:4665-5412 GCF_000754665.1 Bison bison bison | reverse complement strand
TTCGTGTTGACTTCATTCACAGGGTGGAGTTCGGAGAGGTGTCCGGGCATCGGGTTCTTACCAAGAGGGGACCGGGAAATCGGGGTGCTTCGCAATGTGGAAGCACCCACGAGGCCACGTCTGGAATGTCGTCGTGAGACCGGCCTCATCCTGAGGTGAGACCGGAAGGTCGGGAACACCTTCCAGACAAAGCAGGAGAGTCGACCCTCCTGTCGAGATCAGGAGGGTAGAAGGGGCTCAGAGGAAGTGGTGCCGGAAAACCTCGGTGTTCCTCTCCAGGGAGACCGGGATGCCGGGGAACTTTGTCGGGTGTATCAAGGGTGCCAAGTACCGTTTCGACCTCCAATTCCTAACGTGGGACTTCTCCTGAGACGCTGTAGCGGGAAAGGGCTTCATCTTGCGATGACGGGGAACCACGTGGTTTTTCTCGAGTTGCGGCGGGATTCTCGAGTTACGACGGGGAATTCGGGATGCCTCTTGTGTTGGCCCAGGGAAGTCCAATCTTCCATTCGAGTTGCGAAGGAAAGCTGGGGATTGCTCTCGAGTGACTGCAGGGCCAATAGACCTCATCTAGGCTTGTGTCCAGAAGCCAATGTTCCTCTCCAGGGGCGACCGGGATCTCGGGGTTGCATTCCAGACGCACCCGGGGAGACAGGCATTCATCTCGAGTGGAAGCAAAGAACCCCGCTCTGCTCTCGAGTCGCGACGGGTATCTCTTGGAGCTCACTGGGTGGACTAAAGGGTGTC
>NW_011402007.1:0-780 GCF_000754665.1 Bison bison bison | reverse complement strand
GACTGGGGACAGGAGAGTCAGGCCTCGTCTTGGCTTGAGGCATGGAACTCCGCTTGCCTCTCGAGGTGTCCCCGGGGAGAGAGGCCACTTGTCGAGCGGTATTTGGAACCTGGGGCTTTTCCGGACGATGCACGGGCTAGTCACTGCCCCTTCGTGTTGACTTCATTCACAGGGTGGAGTTCGGAGAGGTGTCCGGGCATCGGGTTCTTACCAAGAGGGGACCGGGAAATCGGGGTGCTTCGCAATGTGGAAGCACCCACGAGGCCACGTCTGGAATGTCGTCGTGAGACCGGCCTCATCCTGAGGTGCGACCGTAAGGTCGGGAACCCCTTCCAGACAAAGCAGGGGAGTCGACCCTCCTGTGGAGATCAGGAGGGTCGAAGAGGCCCAGAGGAAGTGGTGCCGGAAAACCTCGGTGTTCCTCTCCAGGGAGACCGGGATGCTGGGGAACTTTGTGGGGCGCGTCAAGGGTGCCCAGTACCGTTTCGACCTCCAATTCCTAACGTGGGACTTCTCCTGAGACGCTGTAGCGGGACAGGGCTTCATCTTGCGATGACGGGGGAACCACGTGGTTTTTCTCGAGTTGCGGCGGGATTCTCGAGTTACGACGGGGAATTCGGGATGCCTCTTGTGTTGGCCCAGGGAAGTCCAATCTTCCATTCGAGTTGCGAAGGAAAGCTGGGTATTGCTTTCGAGTGACTGCAGGGACAATAGACCTCAGCTAGGCTTGTGTCCAGAAGCCAATGTTCCTCTCCAGGGAAGACCGGGATCTCGGGGTTG
>NW_011402006.1:0-506 GCF_000754665.1 Bison bison bison | reverse complement strand
GGTGACAATCCTAGAAGACTCAGCCACCTGACGGGGCCAGGTGGGGTCACTCTGGGTGACATCAATGCAGCACTGCTTCACAGACTTCTGACTAACATGTCTCAGAAGTCTCTGGCACTGAAAATGCTTTATTTTATTCATAATGAGTTATTCATGACAACTGCTGAGTCTACCGAGCCAGCTGTGCTTTCCTATCACCAAGGTGCCTTGATAGTATGGCAATCTATCTATTATCTATCTATCTACAGTTTTTAAATTCTCCAGGCAAAGAGACTTTTGCTTTGTCCAATTCTAATTCTGCCAGGGAGGTATTTGGGATTCTGCCAGTGATTTGGGGTGGTTGGTTCAGGTAAAACTGAAACTAACCTTATTTTACCACTTGCTAACTGTGTGTCCTGGGGCATGTCACCTATCCTAAGCCTATGAAATGGAGATAATAATACCCAACCCATCAGTTCAGTTCAGTTCAGTTACTCAGTCGTGTCCGACTCTTTGCAACCCCGTGG
>NW_011402005.1:0-855 GCF_000754665.1 Bison bison bison | reverse complement strand
CTTGATGAAAGTGAAAGAGGAGAGTGAAAAGTTAGGCTTAAAACTCAACATTCAGAAAACTAATATCATGGCATCCAGGCACATCCCTTCATGGCAAGTAGATCAGGAACAATGGAAATAGTGCCAGACTGTTTTTCGCAATTCGGGAGGCAAATCACTACAGATGTTGATTGCAGCCATGAAATTCAAAGGTGCTTGCTCCTTGGAAGTCACGCTATGACTTACTTAGAAAGTCATTAAAAAGCAGAGACATATTTTACCAACAATCAACCAATGTGTCAAAGCAATCCTTTTTTCCAATAGTCATGTACTGATGTGAGAGTTGGAGGAGAAGGAAAGCTGAGTGCCTAAGAATTCATCCTTTGGAACTGTGGTGTTGGAGAAAACTCTTGAGGATATCAAAGCAGTCAATCCCAAGAAAATCAGTCCTGAACATACATTGAAATGACTGAAGCTCCAATACTTTGGCAACCTGATGCAAAGAAGTAACTCATTTGAAAAGACCCTGATGCTGGAAAAGATCGAAGGCCAGAAGAGAAGGGGACGATAGAAGATGAGATAGTTGGATGGCATCCTCAATGCACATGAGTTTTAGCAAGCTCCGGAAGTTGGTGATGGACAGGGACAGGGAAGCCTGGTGCGATGTTTTACCATAAAGTATGATGTTAGTTATACAGTTTATTACCATCATCAGGTTGAGGAAGTTTTCTATTTCTAGTTTGCTAAGAGTTTTTATACAGAATGTGTTCAGTCACTCAGATCTGTCCAGCTCTTTGCGACCCCATGGAGTTTAAACCCAAATGGTTCCTCTGGTTGAGGATTCTCCAGGCAAGAATACATGGTTGCCATGCCCTC
>NW_011402004.1:0-735 GCF_000754665.1 Bison bison bison | reverse complement strand
CATGCTTCTAGAGCATTTGAAAAGCCCTAACTTGTAGAAATCTGCTGTACGAGTTCCTTGAAAGCTAAGAACCTCTATGTATGGTATATGTCTTCATGCCTTAGATTGTGCCTCGAATATAGTGTACACATCAACCCAGGAAAGGAAAGAATTGAATCGCCAAACATACAAAGAGATCAAAAGTGCCGAGCCAAGTGACCCCTTGAGGCTTCCAAGAGCTTTTCTGTCTTTCACACACTAAGTAAATACTGAGCACCTACGATGAGCTAGGAGGGCATGTAATAAGTTTCAGGGAATAGAAGGCGGAGAGAAGAAGACACAGAGTTCCTGCTTTCACTGAGACGACTCTAATGATACATCACAGGCAGATCCTTTGAGAACCTATAGAGGGGGCCTCTTCCCTCACCACAAAACCTGGGTGTCAGGGAAGGCTTTCCAGAGGCACCATTTCGTTGAGGTCCATAGGTTGAACCTAGGTAAACCAGGGTTGAGATGCAGGAAGAATTTCAGGCAGGGAAAATAGCATCTTGGAAGGCTATGTGACCAGGGAAACTTAGGACATTCAAGAAACGAAAAATGCCCTATGGGATGGAAGCCAAAGAGTGCAGAGGGCATTCCAGGCAAAAGACATCAGAGAAGAACGTGAGGAGCAAGCCTGAAGGGAGGTGGTCGTATCTTCAATATGCTGGGAAAATACGAGAGCCGTTGGAGCAGGGAGGTGACAGCATTGCATCT
>NW_011402003.1:0-727 GCF_000754665.1 Bison bison bison | reverse complement strand
GGTCAGGCAGGCAAATCCTGTGCAGGCTCCAACTCAGCACCGCTGCTTTGGATCTGAAACATACCTTCAGAGAGGAAGAAGGCACAAACAAACAGAAACACTGAAGCTATATACTGAAAATGCCATCCATCTGCTTTAAATATTTTTTACCTTAAAATATTTTGTTGTGCCCCCTTCAAGGACAGGCTTTGAAGAACTCTGGAAATAACAGGAAGTTCTAAGAAAGTCTGTGGTGATGCTTATTTTTTTTTAACACTTTATTTTGTGTTGGAGTATAACCAATTAACAGTGTTGTGGTAGTTTCACATGAACAATGAAGGGTCTCACCCATACATATACATGTATCCATTCCTCCCCCAGCCAGGCTGCCATTGAGCACAGTTCCTTGTGCTATATCATGGGTCCCTGTTGGTTATCCATGTTAAGTATAGCAGTGTGTACCTGTCCAAGTCAATTCTAAAGGAGATCAGTTCTGAATATTCATTGGAAGGACTGATGCTGAAGCTGAAGCTCCAATTCTTTGGCCACTCGATGCGAAGAGCCCACACATTAGAAAAGACCCTGATGCTGGGAAAGATTGAAGGCAGGAGGAGAAGGGGATGCCAGAGGACGAGATGGTTAGATAGCATAACTGACTCAATGGACATGAGTTTGAGTAACCTCCGGGAGATGGGAAAGGACAGGGAAGCCTGGCATGCTGCAGTCCATAGGGTTAGTCGGACATGAC
>NW_011402002.1:0-659 GCF_000754665.1 Bison bison bison | reverse complement strand
AGGTTAATTAGGTCCCATTTATTTATTTTTGCTTTTATTTCCAATATTCTGGGAGGTGGGTCATAGAGGATCCTGCTGTGATGTATGTCGGAGAGTGTTTTGCCTACGTTCTCCTCTAGGAGTTTTATAGTTTCTGGTCTTACGTTGAGATCTTTAATCCATTTTGAGTTTATTTTTGTGTATGGTGTTAGAAAGTGTTCTAGTTTCCTTCTTTTACAAGTGGTTGACCAGTTTTCCCAGCACCACTTGTTAAAGAGATTGTCTTTAATCCATTAGGATATTCTTGCCTCCTTTGTCAAAATAAGGTGTCCATATGTGCCTGGATTTATCTCTGGGCTTTCTATTTTGTTCCATTGATCTATATTTCTGTTTTTGTGCCAGTACCATGCTGTCTTAATGACCGTGGCTTTGTAGTAGAGCCTGAAGTCAGGCAGGTTGATTCCTCCAGTTCCATTCTTCTTTCTCAAGATCGCTTTGGCTATTCGAGGTTTTTCGTATTTCCATACAAATTGTGAAATTATTTGTTCTAGCTCTGTGAAGAATACCGTTGGTAGCTTGATAGGGATTGCATTGAATCTATAAATTGCTTTGGGTAGTATACTCATTTTCACTATATTGATTCTTCCAATCCATGAACATGGTATATTTCTCCATCTATT
>NW_011402001.1:0-560 GCF_000754665.1 Bison bison bison | reverse complement strand
ATACGGTGATCACGTGACTGAGAGGCGCTGATCACGTGACTGTGCCGTCAGTGATCACGTGGCTGAGCAGGCACTGATATCGTGACTGAGCATGCACTGATCATGTGCCGGGAGCCGGGGAGGCATTCCACTCTGGACAAAGGTCATGAGGAAGGAGGCTCGGCATACGCAAATGCGGGATCGAGCCTCAGGAGTCCACCCGGATATTCTCGAGCATCTCCCCCACAAAAAAACCAGAGTCTGCCTATGGTATTGCTTTGTGCTCTCACCTCTGATTTCACTGGGGGCTGTCCCCCACCACCATCTCGCTCTCTCTGTCAAAGAGTTAACTTACAGCTCCAATTCATAAACTTCCTTCTCATTCTTCCCTTTAACTTCCAGCTGAGTCTCCATCTGGAGCGCGGAACCCACCACGCTTCCTAATTATGCCTGGGCTGCTAAGACCCACTCGAGAAGGTGTCTAGGGTGAGGCACCTTTCGCTATTCGAGAGGGCGCCTGCGGCCTACGTAAGTGGTGCAAACTTCTTGTCTTGAAGTTTGATTGGTCTTTCGCGTAAACC
>NW_011402000.1:0-597 GCF_000754665.1 Bison bison bison | reverse complement strand
AGATGTAGAGAGTACTTACCAGATAGCTTCTCATTGTTTGAAGGTAAAAATGTAGTGAAAACTTTAAAGGACATTATCAAAAGATGTGAGGTTTGTCAGAAAAATAACCCAAAGACTGAAAAGCTAGCAAAATCTGGATTACAACGAAGTGGAAAATATCCTGGAGAAGACTGGGAAACTGATTTTACTCATATGCCACAAGCTAATGATTATTCTTGCTCACAAGTTTGGGTGGATATTTTCCTGGATGGATTGAGCCTTTTCCCTGTTGTGGTGAACATGCTAAGGAAGTTATAAGAATTTTAATCCATGAAATTATCCCCAGGTTTGGGCTGCCACGGAGGCTTCAGAGTGACAATGGCACCACCTTTGAAGCTGCTCTAACTCAGGGGGTGTCTAAAGCTCTAGGAATAGAATCTCACTTACACTGTTCCTGGAGACCCCAATCCTCAGGAAAGGTTGAAACAGCTAACAACATTATCAAAAGACATCTGTGCACATTAACTCAAGAGACACAGGACAATTGGATTAAAGTTCTACCCATAGCTTTAATGAGGGCTGGGACTGCCCCCCAAAAGGAGGGGCTGTCCCCCTTTG
>NW_011401999.1:0-814 GCF_000754665.1 Bison bison bison | reverse complement strand
GATGGGGCACCCAGGACGGCCCGAGCCGGTCCCCACCTCCTGACCGGGATTCAGGGAGGTGGGGAGGGGTGAGACAAAGTCGCATCCGACGACCGAGACCCACGAAGGCACGCTGAAGGGTCGGGCGCGCCCTCCCCGGCCACCCGCGGAAGCAGGGTCCGGTCCATCCACGTCTCCGGACCCATCGGGACTTTGAAAAAGAAACAGCATGTGTGCCAGGAGACGCCTCGGGCGACCGGACCCCACGGGTTGGGGTGGGGGGGGCGGCCGCACACGCGCCCGCCTCTCCCCGTCAACCCTCACGACTCCGGCGGGCGGGTCCCCACCTCCGGAGCGGGGCCGAGGGCGAAGCAAACGCTCCTGAGGGCGGCCCAGGAGGAGTCCGGACGCCGAGCCCGAGTCCAGGCGCTCCGGGCAGGGAAGACCCTCTCCCTGCCCACCGCGGCGGCCCGGCCCAGGGAGGGTCCGGCCGGTCCTCTCCGCGGCCACAGGGGCACGGGGAGATGCTGGTCGACCCGGTCCGGCCACCCCAGAGCCCGGCCCCGGAGCGCCGCGACGATCACCCTCCTCAGAAACCTAGAGAACCAATCTCCGGCGACAGCAGGACGTCCCTAGGCCTCGGCGCCACCGGGACTGTCGCCGCCAGCATAGCCGGTGTCTGAGAGCTCTGCCTCGGGCCCGGCGGCTGAGTCACAACCCTCCTGAAGGGCTCGCCGAAGCTCCGGAGGGGGAGGGACAATATACAAGCGGCCGCCAGGTGGCTCCCGACAACCGGCTCGAACGTCCCGAGGACGGGTCGCTGTCGCCGGCCGCC
>NW_011401998.1:0-664 GCF_000754665.1 Bison bison bison | reverse complement strand
GACAGGGAGGAATCATGCAGCTCAGCTGGCAATTGTTAAGCAGATGAGCAGACAGGAATCAGGCAGCTCAGCAGGCCCTGATCATGTGAGTGAGCACGCAGTGTTCACGTGGCTTATCATACACTGATCACATGACGGATAATGCACTGATCATGTGGCAATCATTTACTGATCACGTGGCTGTGCATGCAATGATCACGTGGCTGAACATGCAATGATCACGTGGCTGATCATGCACTGATTACGTGGCTGATCTTGCACTGATCACGAAGCTGATCATACACTGATTACGTGACTGTGCATGCACTGATCACGTGGCTGAACTGCAAAGATCACGTGGCTGATCATGCACTGATCACGTGGCTGATCATGCACTGATACCATGACTGAGCATAGACTGATCACTTGACTATCATGTAGTGATCACGTGACTGAATGGCGCTGAACATGTGACTGATCATGTGCTGATCATGTTTGCTATCATACACTGATCATGTGGCTCTGGAGGCAATAATTAAAGAGCTGAGTAGGCACGAATCACACAATCAGCAGGCAATAATCATGGAGCTCATCTATGAGGAATCATGCTGCTCAGATGGCAACAGTCAAGCAGCTGAGCAGGCAGGAAGTACGCAGCACAGCTGGCAATTGTCAAGCAGATGAC
>NW_011401997.1:0-623 GCF_000754665.1 Bison bison bison | reverse complement strand
GAGTTTTTATTGACTGGAGCTCTAGGTTAACTCCTTCTCCGAAAGAGGTGGTGGGGGACAGCCCCCGTAAAGTCAGAGGTGTAGGTAAGAGCACAAAGTAGTAAAGTAGGCAGGCTCTGGTTATGGGGGTAGACGCTCGAGGATTTCCAGGGGGACTCCTGAGGCTCGATCCCGCCTTTGCGTATGTCGAGCCTCCTTCCTCATGACCTTTGTCACGGGCGGAGTACCTCACTCTGGCCCCCAACATCTCCCCTTTTTATTTCTTAAAACAGCCAGATGCAGCTCAGTCGCGAGCCTCTGAATGCTCTGCCGAAGAATTCTTACAATACAAGGAAGAATGATTATGAGAAGTAGAATTAGAGACTAGGGATATTAGACAGAATATTTTTCCAGAAATAAAGTTAGAGATGGTGTGAAAAAAGTCATTAGCTGCTCCAGTGGCGGTAAAATCCAGTTGAGAGTGTTCCAAGTTCTGTATTTGATTATGAAGTTTCCCTAAGTCCAGGCCAATATCAGAACTGTTCCAAACACCTGAGATATGATTTTTAATTTTTTCCCATTCATAATCTGTCTCGTTTACCTTCAAAGATGTCACGCATATCCACCTGTAATCAGCGTGGCAC
>NW_011401996.1:0-718 GCF_000754665.1 Bison bison bison | reverse complement strand
TGTAATAACTGGATCTGAGCGGCACAAAGGGTACATTGTAGTGTATGGTGTGTCACCCAGATGCTACCTTCCAGGACCAAAGCACTCAATCCCCAGTAGTCAGGAGTGAAGTCAGGTGAGAGTTCATGACTAATTTCTTTCCCAGGAACCAACCGCCTTTAGCCAAGATGGCTGCTTCACCAAGGTTATGACCCTAGCCTCTGAGGGCACCTTGTTTCCAGTGACTAGTAGTCATGGAAATTACAAAAGGCTAGTTCTTTTGCATCAATTGAAGATGCTTCATGAATGGCCAATACAGATTCTGAATTCCTTCCCTGTGGGATTGTTTGAGGTGTTTGTTACAAAAGCATATTTGTTTAAATTCTTCTTCTGCCCAATCTTGCTTCCATCACCCTCTTACAGGATTTGTTCCTGTGAATATTGCCCAGTAACCCATATGCAAACAACCTGTGTCAGGAATCTTTTTCCTATGAAAACAAAGAAGATAATGTACAACAGACTATAAATTGGTAAAGTACATTTATATTTTGGCAATTTAATAGCACCAAAATATAAATGCATTGTTCCATGATTTGGCAAATCAATTTCTATGAATGTACCCTATATAAATACTCATGTATGTTCATAAAGATATGAAAGTAAATATATTTATTAAAAATTTCATTTAATACTTTAAAATAGAAATCCTTAATGACTAGCAATAAAGGAAGATATAAAT
>NW_011401995.1:0-862 GCF_000754665.1 Bison bison bison | reverse complement strand
AGGTTGGTTCCCCCTAAAGGCTCAGAACTGACTCCACAAACCAGTATGTTTTACTCATACCTTTTTCTCCTAATCTATGTTAATGAAACTATATATTTGCTTGGAAATCTGCCTTTCTTCAAGATTCATGTCAATCATTTTATGGCCTGGGATGACTCACCTGCTGCCAATGTTATCTCAATGCATGTTGCGGGTGAGGGGCCTGGTGCCATTCTCTGAGACATTGTCTTTCTTTCATTAGCAGACTGCTAGTGGCTGTATAACATCTGGCTAAAGACTAGCAGGGGGTACTCTTTCTTCCCCCTTCTGATGTCTACGTCAGCAGCTTTCTCTATCTCTTTTGTAGTTTTTATAAAACTTTATAACACAAAACCTCTGAGCGATCAAGCTTCGTCACTGGCCCTGGATTGAACTCTTCTCCTCTGGAGGCCAAGAATATTGGCATCGTTGGTGGTTTAGCAACAACCTTTCAGCCTTTTATAATTCATATTGAATCTTCATTTCAGATTGAAGATGCATTCCATGGTATTGCCAACTTAAGTCTTTGCATCGCTATGGAATATCTGTACATGTATTTAGGGTATTTTCAGCCATCGTGTATAATTTCCAATGTGCCAGTCTTGTCATCCTCATTACATCCATGGCAAAGTATTTTATTCATGTTGACAAATTTCCTTTCAGATTGTTATTTGCTAGTATTACAGATAAAACTGTGTAATCATTCATTTTTATCAGTTTGGACAGCTTGATAGTTGTCTTTACTTTTTTACTTTCTCGTAATTTAAGATTGCCCTGGCTCATATATTTACAGTCTCACCCCTAGTCTCGGTCATTTCTTCAAAGAACTGTCCTTTTTTTTTTA
>NW_011401994.1:0-598 GCF_000754665.1 Bison bison bison | reverse complement strand
ATTAGATCAATAAACAAACATCAATATCATGTATCAATTCAGTAATGATTATTTCCCAGATCACACAAGCCTCAAATTCATTTACTTTAATTTTCTTGAATTTAGAATTGTTTGATTTGTAAGCACTGACTTCTCTTTAGGCCAATTAATTAGAGCTCATTGAACCACTTAGCCTTTAGCAATTTTTTTCCAAGGATGGAGACATACACCGAGACACACACATATCTGGACAGACAGAAACCTCACAGTTTTTCCACCTGAAATTTAAAATGTCTCTTTGTCCCTTTTAATTTCTTGGCTTGAGTTCCAGCTCATGGCTGGAGTCCCAGATAGAGTGGGCTGTGTATCTCAAGGACATGATAAGAGTTAACTCAGGTTTTTTCCCCAGGCATGTTTCTGTTTCTCAGGCAGGATCAGAGCTCCCCAAAAGAGTATTTTCACAAGTCAAACTTTTAGTAATTACATGTGCAAAAAGAACCAGTTTTGCAATTTCAAAAAGATTCCATTTTACCTAGTTTTCTCCGGAGTCTAAAGAATACACATGGCCATTCAGGGTTCAAAATGTCATTTCTCCTTCATGTAGTCATAGCTTCATAGC
>NW_011401993.1:0-530 GCF_000754665.1 Bison bison bison | reverse complement strand
GGCTCCCCCGTCCATCGCAAGATGAAGCCCTTTCCCGCGACATCGTCTCAGGAGACGTCCCACGTTAGGAATTGGAGGTCGAAAGGGCGACTTGGCACCCTTCGATGCGACCCACCAAAGTTCCCCGAAATCCCGGTCTCCCTCGAGAGGAACACTGAGGTTTTCCGGCACCCCCTCCTCTGAGCCCTTTCTCCCCTCCTGATCTGGACAGGAGGGTCGACTCCCCTGCTTTGTCTGGAAGGGGTTCCCGACCTTCCGGTCGCACCTCAGGATGAGGCCGGTCTCACGAAGACATTCCAGACGTGGCCTCGTGGGTGGTTCCACATTCCGTAGGACCCCGATTTCCCGGTACCCTCTTGATAAGAACCCGATGCCCGGACACCACTCCGAACTCCACCCTGTGAATGAAGTCCACACGAAGGGGCAGTTTTTCCGTGCCCCGTTCGGAAAAAAACCCCAGGTTCCAAATACAGCTCGACAAGCGGCCTCTCTCCCCGGGGACATCTCGAGAGGCAAGCGGAGTTCCATGC
>NW_011401992.1:0-771 GCF_000754665.1 Bison bison bison | reverse complement strand
ACAGTAAGTTTTCCTCCTACCTTGTTCTCCTCATCTATGTTAAGAGTATACTTTAAGAGTATCCTGGCACATACATGTACTGCCTCACCCCTAACCTCAGTCATGTGTTCAAAGAACTTCTGTCCGTTTATTTATTTGTTTTTGGTACCATTGAATTCGTTTTGACTATGCTGGGTCTTTGCTGCTCGCTGGAAGTTGCTAGGACCTCTGGACTAGCAGTCTCCCATGTCTTGCTGACCTCTTGTTGACCTCTGCAGAATCCTGGTTGGTGGGAGCTTGTTAGTTCCTTGTTCCTTACCCGGACCTCCTGTGGTAAGTGTTTTCTCTCCTCTGTGGCCTGGTAAGGGAGGGTGGTCATTGGCATCCCAAAGGTGGCTAGAAGTCAATGATTTAGGCAGGCTTGTGAATAGATATGGGAGAAGGCAATGGCACCCCACTCCAGTACTCTTGCCTGGAAAATCTCATGGACGGAAGAGCCTGGTAGGCTGCAGTCCATGGGGTCGCTCAGAGTCGGGCACGACTGAGCGACTTCACTTTCACATTTCACTTTCATGCATTGGAGGAGGGACATGGCAACCCACTCCCAGTGTTCTTGCCTGGAGAACCCCAGGGACTGCGGGGCCTGGTGGGCTGCCGTCCATGGGGTCACGACAGACTCGGACACGACTGAAACGACTTCGCAGCAGCAGCAGCAGCAGCAGCAGCAGCAGCAGCAGTGCATAGATATCAAAAGGGTTTAGAACAGTCAGGTAGGATCACACAAGTCACCGT
>NW_011401991.1:0-503 GCF_000754665.1 Bison bison bison | reverse complement strand
GGAGAGATCACAACAGACAACACAGAAATACAAAGGATCATAAGAGACTACTATCAACAATTATATGCCAATAAAATGGGCAACGTGGAAGAAATGGACAAATTCTTAGAAAAGTACAACTTTCCAAAACTGGACCAGGAAGAAATAAGAAAATCTTAACAGACCCATCACAAGCATGGAAATTGAAACTGTAATCAAAAATCTTCCAGCAAACAAAAGCCCCAGTCCAGACGGCTTCACAGCTGAATTCTACCAAAAATTTAGAGAAGAGCTGACACCTATCCTGCTCAAACTCTTCCAGAAAATTGCAGAGGAAGGTAAACTTACCAAACTCATTCTATGAGGCCACCATCCAACCCTAATAACCAAAACCTGAACAAAGACTCCCACAAAAAAAGAAAAACTACAGGCCAATATCACTGATGAACATAGACACAAAAATCCTTAACAAAATTCTAGCAATCAGAATCCAACAACACATTAAAAAGATCATACACCGTGAA
>NW_011401990.1:0-757 GCF_000754665.1 Bison bison bison | reverse complement strand
AGTCTCTTGCAGCATCCAAAAGTCCATACTGTCCAAGTCTCAGAAATTTACGTATTAGAGGCTCCAAGAAATTCTAAGGCAAAACCAAAACCAAAGAACAGAAAACCCCACATCAGGAAGCCTTTAACTCAGTGTTATCGGAGCTTCCCTCTCTGACCTTCAGAACCATCGTCCCTGCTACCTGGTCCCTAGGAGAAGTGGAACACCGAGGAAGGAAGCCTTTTGTCTGGGGCGGTTTTTAGGTACTGACCCACATGTTGCCTTCCTGAGGGGCTCCCTAGCTCTCAGATCCCTGAGTTCACACATTAAAGACAAACCCATGTGTTCCTTTCCTTCTGGAAGGAATCTCAGCACTCCCCACCTACCTCTGCTCCCACACCTGCCTCCTGGGCATGTTGTGGGTCTTCTCCCCAGAGAGTTGCCAGAGATCGAGTCTCATCTACCGGTTTGTCCAGGGCTTAGCATGGACCTTGGCGTGCAAAACGTAGGTGTGTAAACAAATGTGAGCTGAGTGGGATGCATTGCACCTATGAGTAGTTCTAGTGCTTTCTTTTCTCTTCTCCTGAAAACCTCACCTCCACCCCGCAACCCAGAGACTGTGTCTGGAGTCTCCCCAAAGGCCCAGCTTGGAGGTACTGAGATCCTCCACCCCACTCCCTCCCTCCACCCCAACCTTTCCCTGAAGCTTCTGCCCTAAAATCTCTGTGTCCCCAGTTGATGGGGCAGCAGCCTGTGCCCCACCTCCTGCCCCTCCTCT
>NW_011401989.1:0-588 GCF_000754665.1 Bison bison bison | reverse complement strand
GTGCATCGTCCGGAAAGAACCCCAAGGTTCCAAATACAGCTCGACAAGTGGCCTCCCTCCCCGGGGACACCTCGAGAGGCAAGCGGAGTTCCATGCCTCAACCCAAGACGAGGCCTGACTCTCCGTTCCCAGTCTGCAGGGACCCTGGGATCGGAGTGTGAAATCAGAGGAACCCTGAGGTTCCTGCCTCAACTGGAGATGAGGCCCTCTTCCAATGCACCAAACCCCGTGGAGTCCCGAGAGGCCCCTCCCACCTCCAATTTCCCTGACTTCTCAGAGCCACCATAAAAAAGCCCCCTGAGGTCACCTGCACAAGTCGAGGGAAGCCAGGGATTCCTGCCTCAACACGATAAAGGCCTCGAGAGACCTTCTTCAACACGTCTCGAGGCCAGATTCCCCTACCATGACTCGAGAGCAATGACGCGCTCCCCCTCGCCACTCGCATGGAGACCCGACTTCCCTGGCGCCCCACCAGAGGCTCACTGACCTCGCCTTCGTACCTCGTGAGAAACCACACCCTGGGGCCGCCGCTCGAGAACCACCCCGAGACTCCCCCGTCATCGCGGAGATGAGGCCCTTCGTCTCCTG
>NW_011401988.1:0-654 GCF_000754665.1 Bison bison bison | reverse complement strand
GGAGGCATGTAATAAGTTTCAGGGAATAGAAGGCGGAGAGAAGAAGACACAGAGTTCCTGCTTTCACTGAGACGACTCTAATGATACATCACAGGCAGATCCTTTGAGAACCTATAGAGGGGCCTCTTCCCTCACCACAAAACCTGGGTGTCAGGGAAGGCTTTCCAGAGGCACCATTTCGTTGAGGTCCATAGGTTGAACCTAGGTAAACCAGGGTTGAGATGCAGGAAGAATTTCAGGCCGGGAAAATAACATCTTGGAAGGCTATGTGACCAGGGAAACTTAGGACATTCAAGAAACGAAAAACGCCCTATGGGATGGAAGCCAAAGAGTGCAGAGGGCATTCCAGGCAAAAGACATCAGAGAAGAACGTGAGGAGCAAGCCTGAAGGGAAGTGGTCGTATCTGCAATATGCTGGGAAAATACGAGAGCCGTTGGAGCAGGGAGGTGACAGCATTGCATCTGCATTTCCAAAAGGTCATCTTGCTCCACGTCACTAATGATTGGAGAGGCTCAACTCCAAACTCCAAGGAGGGACCACTTCACATGAGTTCCGACTGGGCCTCACTGCGATGTCTGTCAATAACCGATGCTGGAGAAGATGTGGAGCAAAGGGAACTCTCCTCCACGGTGAGTAGGAATGGGCGTGGGTAG
>NW_011401987.1:0-709 GCF_000754665.1 Bison bison bison | reverse complement strand
GTGATAGAGATGTGGGTTCAGGAGTATTTGGTCGTGGCTACATCAAGTGCTTAACCCAGACTAGTTAAGTGCAGCAACCAATAAGTGGGAAGAGGAGTTTATGTTGGGGGATCTAACAAGGGCATGACCTAGACCGGTTCAAATCAGGGACCAACATATAGGTACAGGAGTATTTCTAAGGGTCTTGAACAAGGGCAGGACCCATCCTTGTTCAATGCAGTGACAGAGATATGGGCTCAGGAGTATGTGTCGGGGGATATAACAATGACAGGACCTAGATTTGTTCAGTGCAGTGATCGAGAGATAGGCTCAGAAGTGTTTTTCAGGGTCTTGAACAAGTGTAGGACCCAGACCAGGTCAATGTAGGGAGCGAGATATAGGCTCAGGAGTATTCTCGCGGTGTGAACATGGAAGGACACAGCTTGCTTCAGTGCAGGGACGGAGATGTACCTTCAGAAGTGTTTGTCAGGGTTTGAACACGGGCAGGACCCACCTCCTTCAGTGCAGGGACAGACATGTCAGTTCTGGAGTGTTTGTCAGTGTCTGGAACAAGGGCAGGACCCAGGTGGGGTCATTGCAGGGAGTGAGATGTGGGCTCAGGATTCTTTGCTGGTGGCTTGATCAAGTGTTTGACCAAGCCTAGTTTAGTGCAGGGAATAAGATGTTGGATCAGGAGTGTTTGTCAGCATGTTACGAAAGTGTAGGAGCA
>NW_011401986.1:0-526 GCF_000754665.1 Bison bison bison | reverse complement strand
TGGGATTTTCCAGGCAAGAGTACTGGAGTGGGGTGCCACTGCCCTTCTACCAAAACAAAAACTGGCACATTGTAAAAACTCAAACTAAAGGTTATTCTTTCTTCTTATTATTTTTGCTTCTATGATTAGTGTCTTAGAATTTCTATCATTAATATATTGTTATTTGTTATATTTAAAATATACATTTAAGCCATTATATACTAGAGAGACAGGGAGAGATAGAGAAATAAACAGGACCTTAGAGAATATAATCAGGTAATTGGAAGTAAATTTCAAAGAAGTGAACCAGAAATTCAATTTTGCTCACTATCTGTTAAAATTAGAGACTTTCTGGGAGAGAAACCAACTCTGCATGTTGAATGATATTTAGATTGGCTTCCTCACACTTATACACATGTATAGATCTGTGTGACAGAGGAAAGTAATGTTCTTTGTTGCTTCTTATTCTGAAATCAATCAAGAGAGCTGTTCATAATTTCATTTGAAATAGCCAATGATATTGCCATTACACATTTCTTGCCCTGCA
>NW_011401985.1:0-650 GCF_000754665.1 Bison bison bison | reverse complement strand
CGGGAGCCACCTGCCGGGGACCAGCCCCAGCTGACCGAGGGTTTTCGAAGGATAGATGACCTAGGCGACTATTTATATGCTCATCAGAGACATCAAGAATAATAGAATTAGGAGAGCTCAGTAGGAAAATTCGGTGGAGAAAAGAGACTGAGGAGCTTGGTTTACGCGGGAGACCAATAAAAATTCAAGACAAGAAGTGTGCACCACTTACGTAGGCCACAGGCGCCTTCTCGAATAGAGGAAGGTGCCTCAACCGAGACACCTTCTCGAGTGGTTCTTAGCAGCCCAGGCATAATTAGTAAGCGTGGTGGGTTCCGTTCTCCAAATGGAGACTCAGCTGGAAGTGAAAGGGAAGAATGACAAGGAACTTTATGAATTGGAGCTGTAAGTTAATTCTTTGACAGAGAGAGTGAAATGGTGGTGGGGGACAGGCCCCATTAAAATCAGAGGTGAGAGCACAAAGCAATAATGTAGGCAGACTCTGGGTTTTTTGGGGGGAGATGCTCGAGAATATCCGGGTGGAGTCCTGAGGCTCGAACCCGCATTTGCATATGCCGAGCCTCCTTCCTCATGATCTTTGTCCACATTGGAATGCCTCACCGGCTCCCAGCACATGATCAGTGCATGCTCAGTCACGATATCAGTGCATG
>NW_011401984.1:4824-5412 GCF_000754665.1 Bison bison bison | reverse complement strand
ACGCTTACTAATTATTCCTGGGCTGCTAAGACCCACTCGAGAAGGTGTCTAGGGTGAGGAACTTTCCGCTATTCGAGAGGGCGCCTGCGCCCTACGTAAGTGGTGCAAACTTCTTGTCTTGAAGTTTGATTGGTCTCCCGCATAAACCAAGCTACTCAGTCTCTTTTCTCCACTGAATTTTCCTACTGAGCTATCCTCATACTATTATTCTTGACATCTGTGATTAGCATATAAGTAGTCGCCTAGGCCATCTCTCCTTCGAATACCCTGGATCAGCTGGGGCTGGTCCCCGGCAGGTGGAGCCCAAACAGGGACATCAGGAGGCAATACTCAAAGAGCTGAGCAGACACGAACCACGCAATCAGCAGGCAATAAGCAAGGAGCTCAGCAGGGACGAATCATGCTGCTCAACCGGAAATAATCAAGCAGGTGACCAGGCAGGAATCACGCAGCTCAGCTGACAATTGTCAAGCAGATGAGCCGACAGGAATCACGCAGCTCAGCAGGCCCTGATCACGTGACTCTGCAGGCACTGATCACGTGGCTGATCAAGTACAGATCACGTGACTGAGCATGCACTCATCAGGT
>NW_011401984.1:0-1317 GCF_000754665.1 Bison bison bison | reverse complement strand
AAAGGTGTCTAGGGTGAGGCACCTTCCGCTATTCGAGAGGGCGCCTGCGGCCTACGGAAGTGGTGCAAACTTCTTCTCTTGAAGTTTGATTGGTCTCCCGCGTAAACCAAGCTACTCAGTCTCTTTTCTCCACCGAATTTTCCTACTGACCTATCCTCATACTATTATTCTTGACATGTCTGATTAGCGTATAAATAGTCGCCTAGGACATCTCTCCTTCGAATACCCTGGATCACTTGGGGCTGGTCCCCGGCAGGTGGCGCCCGACCAGAGACCTCAGGAGGCAATACTCAAAGAGCTGAGCAGACACGAACCACGCAATCAGCAGGCAATAATCATGGAGCTCAGCTTTGACGAATCGTGCTGCTCAACTTGCAATAATCAAGCAGGTGACCAGGCAGGAATCACGCAGCTCAGCTGGCAATTGTCAAGCAGATGAGCCGACAGGAATCACGCAGCTCAGCTGGCAATTGTCATGCAGATGAGCCGGCAGGAATCACGCAGCTCAGCAGGCCCTGATCACGTGACTCTGCAGGCACTGATCACGTGGCTGATCAAGTCCAGATCACGCGCAGCTCAGCAGGCCCTGATCACGTGACTCTCAGGCACTGATCACGTGGCTGCCAATGCACTGATGACGTGGCTGATCAGGCACTGATCACATGGCTGATCATGCACTGATCACGTGTTTCTCAGGCAGTGATCAGTGACTGACAGGCGCTGATCATGGGACTGTGCACGCACTGATCAAGTGGCTATCATGCACTGATCACGTGACTGCGTATGCACTGATGACGTGGCTGATCGGACACTGATCAGGTGTTTATCAGGCAGTGATTAGTGACTGACAGGCGCTGATCATGGGACTGTGCACGCACTGATCACGTGGCTGATCAGGAACTGACCACCTGACTGCTCATGCAGTGATCACGTGGCTGGTCGTTCAGTGATCAAGTGTTTATCATACGGTGATCACGTGACTGAGAGGCGCTGATCACGTGACTGTGCCGTCAGTGATCACGTGGCTGATCATGCACTGATATCGTGACTGAGCCTGCCCTGATCATGTGCCGGGAGCCGGTGAGGCATTCCACTCTGGACAAAGGTCATGAGGAAGGAGGCTCGGCATACGCAAATGTGGAAGCGAGCCTCAGGATTCCACCCGGATATTCTCGAGCATCTCCCCCAAAAAAAACCAGAGTTGCCTATTTCTGCTTTGTGCTCTCACCTCTGATTTTACTGGGGGCTGTCCCCAATCAATCTCGCTCTCTGTGTCAAGGAGTTAACTTACAGCTCCAATTCATAACGTCTTGTCAT
>NW_011401983.1:0-701 GCF_000754665.1 Bison bison bison | reverse complement strand
AGTGACGCAGCAGCAGAGCTGTATAGTGAAGAACTGGGCCAGCTGAGAATTCCAACCAGATTTCTACCGAAGTGGGAGTGCAGCGGGTGAGCTGAGATTCAGAGTGTGAATGTAGATTCTTAATCAGTCACACATGGCAAAGACTCTTGAACTCAGGTTAACCAAGTTCCCACCAAGAAGACTGTCGACATACCTTGCAGCAGCCAGTATGGGTTATCAGCATGAGGAGAGCCTGAGTAAGGAGGAGACCAACCAGGAGGTTTCTAAGGTGCCAACTGCTGCAAACATATCACTGGGATTACAGCAGGATTGAAACAATTATTTTCATCTAACTCCTCTCAGAGAGACTAGTCTCTAAGGACACTTAGTGAACTGTGCCCTCCCAGTTCATGATCTTGTGTATTCATCCACCCTTTCTTTAGATCTGGACTGGGCCCGTGACTCGCTTTTTACTAATAAAGTTG
Organism: Bison bison bison; assembly: GCF_000754665.1. Taxonomy (NCBI): domain Eukaryota; kingdom Metazoa; phylum Chordata; class Mammalia; order Artiodactyla; family Bovidae; genus Bison; species Bison bison. The sequence goes on along the minus strand of NW_011401983.1, from coordinate 237 downwards.
CTGCTGCTGCTGCTAAGTCGCTCCAGTCATGTCCGACTCTGTGCAACCCCATAGAGCCCACCAGGCTCCCCAATCCCGGAATTCTCCAGGCAAGAACACTGGAGTGGGTTGCCATTTCCTTCTCCAGTGCATGAAAGTGAAAAGTGAAAGTGAAGTCGCTCAGTCATGTCCTACTCTTCTCGACCCCATGGACTGCAGCCCACCAGGCTCCTCCATCCATGGGATTTTCCAGGCAAG
>NW_011401982.1:0-678 GCF_000754665.1 Bison bison bison | reverse complement strand
ACTTGTCGAGCGGTATTTGGAACCTGGGGGTCTTTTCCGGACGATGCACGGGCGAGTCACTGCCCCTTTGTGTTGACTTCATTCACAGGGTGGAGTTGGAAGAGGTGTCCGGGCATCGGGTTCTTATCAAGAGGGGACCGGGAAATCGGGGTCCTTCGGAATGTGGAACCACCGACGAGGCCACGTCTGGAATGTCGTCGTGAGACCGGCCTCATCCTGAGGTGTGACCGGAAGGTCGGGAACCCCTTCCAGACAAAGCACGGGAGTCGACCCTCCTGTCCAGATCAGGAGGGTAGAAGGGGCTCAGAGGAAGTGGTGCCGGAAAACCTCGGTGTTCCTCTCCAGGGAGACCGAGATGTCGGGGAACTTTGTGGGTCGCATCAAGGGTGCCAAGTACCGTTTCGACCTCCAATACCTCACGTGGGACTTCTCTTGAGTCACTGTAGCGGGAAAGGGCTTCATCTTGCGATGACGGGGGAACCACGTGGATTTTCTCGAGTTGCGGCAGGATTCTCGAGTTACGACGGGGAATTCAGGATGCCTCTTGTGTTGGCCCAGGGAAGTCCAATCTTCCATTCGAGTTGCGAAGGAAAGCTGGGGATTGCTCTCGAGTGACTGCAGGGCCAATAGACCTCATCTAGGCTTGTGTCCAGAAGCCAGTGTTCCTCTCCAGGGGCG
>NW_011401981.1:0-564 GCF_000754665.1 Bison bison bison | reverse complement strand
CTTAAAAAAAGATAACCATAATCCAAAAAAACAACAGACTAGTGGAAATTTTATAACAGGTTCAAAATCACTAATTCGCATTCCTCTTAGCAAATAAAAACATTAAGCTAGCCTTTTAGATTGGTAAGATTTTTTAATGCAGGGCAGAGTGTGGAGAAATATCTACTCTTACACTCTGTACTGTTGAGAGGGGAGGGGGAACCGACAGTTTTTCTAGAGGGCACTCTGGCATTATGAATCAATTTATTTTTAATTGTTTTACAATGCTGTATTGGTTTCTGCCATGCTGTATTGGAATCAGTCATAAGTGTGTATATCCCCTTCCCGTAGCCTCCCTCCCACCCTGAATCGGAATTTAAACTGTACCATTATTTCTAAGCCACAATCCATTTCCAAGAAATTATTCTAAGGAGATAAACTGGACAAGAATGCAAACATATATGTGTGCAAGTAACCACTACCATACTATTTTCTGATGAAGAATTAGAAAAATGTCCATCCATTAGGGGACAGGTTAAATAATATGGCATAGTAGAGCCACAGCAAGAAATATTATGCCCCCAT
>NW_011401980.1:0-921 GCF_000754665.1 Bison bison bison | reverse complement strand
AAGCGGAGTTCCATGCCTCAACCCAAGACGAGGCCTGACTCTCCTGTCCCCAGTCTGCAGGGACCCTGCGATCGGAGTCTGAAATCAGAGGAACCCTGAGGCTCCTGCCTCAACTGGAGATGAGGCCCTCTTCCAATGCACCAAACCCCGTGGAGTCCCGAGAGGCTCCGCCCACCTCCAGTTTCCCTGACTTCTCAGAGCCACCATGAGAAGCCCCTGAGGTCACCTGCACAAGTCGACGGAAGCCAGGGTTTCCTGCCTCAACCCGAGAAAGACCTCGAGAGACTTTCTTCAACACGTCTCGAGGCCAGATTCCCCTACCATGACTCGAGAGCAATGACGCGCTCCCCCTCGCCACTCGCATGGAGACCCGACTTCCCTGTCACCCCACGAGAGGCTCACTGACCTCGCCGTCGTACCTCGTGAGAAACCGCACCCTGGGGCCGCCGCTCGAGAACCACCCTGTGTCTCCCTCGTCATCGCGGAGATGAGGGCCTTCGTCTCCTGCATGGCCCAGAGACCAACCTCGCGACCTCTCTCCAAACGCCTCAGGAGGCTTGACTCCCTTTAGTCCAGCCAGTGAGCTCCAAGAGATACCCGTCGCGACTCGAGAGCAGAGCGGGGTTCTCTGATTCCACTCGAGATGAATGCCTGTCTTCCCGGGTGCGTCTGGAATGCAACCCCGAGATCACGGTCGGCCCTGGAGAGGAACATTGGCTTCTGGACACAAGCCTAGATGAGGTCTATTGGCCCTGCAGTCACTCGAGAGCAATCCCCAGCTTTCCTTCGCAACTCGAATGGAAGATGGGACTTCCCTGGGCCAACACAAGAGGCATCCTGAATTCCCCGTCGTAACTCGAGAATCCCGCCGCAACTCGAGAAAAACCACGTGGTTCCCCCGTCATCGCAAGATGAAGCCCT
>NW_011401979.1:0-540 GCF_000754665.1 Bison bison bison | reverse complement strand
CTGGCGTCCCCTTCTCCTCCCGCCTTCAATCTTTCCCAGCATCAGAGTCTTTTCCAATGAGTCAGCTCTTCGCATCAGATGGCCAAAGTATTGGAGTTTCAGCTTCAACATCAGTTCTTCCAATGAATATTCAGGGCTGATTTCCTTTAGGATGGACTGGTTGGATCTCCTTGCAGTCCAAGGGACTCCCAAGAGCCTTCTCCAACACCACAGTTCAAAAGCATCAATTCTTTGGTGCTCAGCTTTCTTTATACTCCAATTCTTACATCCATACATGACTACTGGAAAACCAGAGCCTTGACTAGATGGACCTTTGTTGGCAAAGTAATGACTCTGCTTTTTAATATGCTGTCTAGGTTGGTCATAACTTTTCTTCCAAGGAGTAAGTGTCTTTTAATTTCATGGCTACAATCACCATCTGCAGTGATTTTAGAGTACCCCCAAATAAAGTCTGCCTCTGTTCCCATTGTTTCTCCACCTATTCGCCATGAAGTGGTGGGAACAGATGCCGAGATCTTGGTTTTCTGAATGTTGAGCTTT
>NW_011401978.1:0-653 GCF_000754665.1 Bison bison bison | reverse complement strand
CTGGAGGTGGTGACGTTTATGTGGGAACTTGAAGGACAGTTGGCTATAGATGGGCAGAGAGGTAGGAGTGGGATTTAGGGGAAGAAACAGGAACGAGGGGGCAGTGAGGAGCAGCGTGGGAGTAGGAGGAAGGAGAAGTCGAATCCATGCTCACAGCAGCGACAGGGAGGCTGGGGGGTGAAGGGAGAACATGGTGTAGTGACCCCTTCTCCTAGCTGGCTGGGGTGAGCAGACATCTAGGCCTCGGTCCAGCAGGGAGGTGGGCAAGGTTTGGGCCTGGGCCTGTAACTGGCAGGATAAGGACTCACCGACTCTTTGTGGGTCAGATGGACCCCAGTGGCTCTTCTAATGTCACCTGGCTTAGGGGCAGGTGCACTGCAGCAACCCAGCCTGATTAAATCCACCATCTCAACCCGGGCCCACAGCTGTATATCTCCGACGCCAGGGAAGTGACACCTCCCAGCCTGCACACAGCTTCATTTCCGAAAAGAATGTGTGAGAGGGGGAAGGTCAGGAGACAGGCACAGCTGTAAATTTGATGGAAGGTTTAGCTGGAAACCCCATTAAATCCACACACGGCTCAATGCTGGGCAATGTCCTTCCTCCGAGTCTGCTGAATGGGCCAGGGAGGTGAGGGACTCACTAAGTAATGT
>NW_011401977.1:0-721 GCF_000754665.1 Bison bison bison | reverse complement strand
AGATGAGCATGCAAGTTTCCTGTGGCTCAGCTGGCGATTATCAAGCAGATGAGCGAACAGGTGTCTCGAGGCTCACCTGGCGATCATCAAGCAGATGAGCGGGCACGTGTGGCGCTGCTCATCTGGCGATAATCAAGCAGATGAGCGAGCAGGTGTCGCGTAGCTCAGCTGGCGATTATCAAGCAGATGAGAGGGCAGGTGTCGTGTGGCTCAGATGGCGATTATCAAGCAGATGAGCGGGCAGGTTTCGCGAGGCTCAGCAGGCGATTATCAAACAGATGAGTGGGCAGGTGTCGCGAGGCTCAGCAGGGGATTATCAAGCAGATGAGCGGGCAGGTGTCGTGCGGTTCAGCTGGGGATTATCAGGCAGATGAGCGGGCAGGTTTCATGAGGCTCAGCTGGCGATTATCAAGGAGATGAGCGTGCAGGCGTCCCGCGGCTAAGCTGTCGATTATCAGGCAGATGAGCGAGCAGGGGACGGGCAGCTAGGCTGGTGATTATCAAGCAGATGAGCAAGCAGGTGTCGCGCGGCTAAGCTGGCGAGTATCAAGCAGATGAGCAAGCAGGTGTCGCGTGGCTAAGCTGGCGACTATCAGGCAGATGAGCGGGCAGGTGACGCGCGGCTCTGCTGGCGATTATCAAGCAGATGAGCAAGCAGGGGTCGCGTAGCTCAGCTGGTGATTATCAAGCAGATGAGCAGGCAGGTGTCGAGAGGCTCAGC
>NW_011401976.1:4688-5118 GCF_000754665.1 Bison bison bison | reverse complement strand
CTCATCTCCAGTTGAGGCAGGAACCGCAGGGTACCTCTGATTTCAGACTCCGATCGCAGGGTCCCTGCAGACTGGGGACAGGAGAGTCAGGCCTCGTCTTGGATTCAGGCATGGAACTCCGCTTGCCTCTCGAGATGTCCCCGGGGAGAGAGGCCGCTTGTCGTGCTGTATTTGGAACCTGGGGTTTTTTCCGAACGATGCACGGAAAAACTGCCCCTTCGTGTTGACTTCATTCACAGGGTGGAGTTCGGAGAGGTGTCCGGGCATCGGGTTCTTATCAAGAGGGGACCGGGAAATCGGGGTCCTACGGAATGTGGAACCACCCACGAGGCCACGTCTGGAATGTCTTCGTGAGACCGGCCTCATCCTGAGGTGCGACCGGAAGGTTGGGAACCCCTTCCAGACAAAGCAGGGGAGTCGACCCTCCTGT
>NW_011401976.1:0-627 GCF_000754665.1 Bison bison bison | reverse complement strand
TTCTCAAGAGGGGACCGGGAAATCGGGGTCCTACGGAATGTGGAACCACCCACGAGGCCACGTCTGGAATGTCTTCGTGAGACCGGCCTCATCCTGAGGTGCGACCGGAAGGTTGGGAACCCCTTCCACACAAAGCAGGGGAGTCGACCCTCCTGTCCAGATCAGGAGGGGAGAAAGGGCTCAGAGGAGGGGGTGCCGGAAAACCTCAGTGTTCCTCTCGAGGGAGACCGGTATTTCGGGGAACTTTGTGGGTCGCATCAAGGGTGCCAAGTGCCCTTTCGACCTCCATTTCCTAACGTGGGACTTCTCCTGAGACGCTGTCGCGGGAAAGGGCTTCATCTTGCGATGACGGGGGAGCCACGTGGTTTTTCTCGAGTTTCGGCGGAATTCTCGAGTTAAGACGGGGAATTCAGGATGCCTCTTGTGTTGGCCCAGGCAAGTCCAATCTTCCATTCGAGGTGCGAAGGAAAGCTGGGGATTGCTCTCGAGTGACTGCAGGTCCAATAGACCTCATCTAGGCTTGTGTCCAGAAGCCAATGTTCCTCTCCAGGGGCGACAGGGATCTCGGGGTTGCATTCCAGACGCACCTGGGGAGACAGGCATTCATCTCGAGTGGAAGCAAAGAAC
>NW_011401975.1:0-737 GCF_000754665.1 Bison bison bison | reverse complement strand
GTGACTGAGAGGCACTGATCACGTGACTGAGAGGCACTGTTCACGTGACTGAGCATGCACTGATCACGTGACTGAGAGGCACTGATCACCTGACTGAGAGGCGCTGATCACGTGACTGAGGGGCGCTGATCACGTGACTGAGAGGCGCTGATCACGTGGCTATCATGCACTGATCACGTGCTTCAGGAGGCAATAATCAAAGAGCTGAGCAGGCACTAATCACTTGGCTAAGAGGGCACTATTCACGGAGAGGAGCAGGAAATCGTCAAGGAGGTGAGCAAACTGTAAAGAAGTGGTTAAGCAGGCTCTAAACACGTGACGCAGCAGGCTCTACACCCGTGACTGAGCAGACACAATTTGGGCAGCTCAGCAGACACCAATGGTGCAGCTCAGCAGACACAAATGGTGCAGCTCAGCAGACACCAATCATGCCAGCTCAGCAGGCAATACTCATGGAGCTGAGCAGGCAGGAATCACACAGCTCAGCAGGCAAAGATCAAGGAGCTGAGCAGGCACGAATCTCGCAGTTCACCTGGCAAAATCAAGGAGCTGAGCAGACTGCCATTAAGTGGCTAAGCAGACTCTAAACACGTGACTCAGCAGGCTTGACACCCGTGACTGAGCAGACACGAATCTTGCAGCCCAGCAGACAATACTCCTGGAGCTGAGCAGGCAGGAATCACGCAGCTCAGCAGACAGTAATCAAGGAGCTGAGCAGGCACGAATCACGCAGCTCA
>NW_011401974.1:0-547 GCF_000754665.1 Bison bison bison | reverse complement strand
CGAGGCACAGGCGAGGCACTGCCCCTTCATGTTGACATCATTCACAGGGTGGAGTTCGGAGAGGTGTCCGGGCATCGGGTTCTTACCAAGAGGGGACCGGGAAATCGGGGTGCTTCGCAATGTGGAAGCACCCACGAGGCCACGTCTGGAATGTCGTCGTGAGACCGGCCTCATCCTGAGGTGCGACCGGAAGGTCGGGAACCCCTTCCAGACCAAGCGAGGGGAGTCGACCCTCCGTGGGGAGATCAGGAGGTAGAAGGGCTCAGAGGAAGTGGTGACCGGAAACCTCGGTGTTCCTCTCCGAGGGAGGACCGGGATGGCCGGGGTAACTTTGGTGGGGGCGCATCAAGGGTGCCAAGTACCGTTTCGACCTCCAATTCCTCACGGTGGGTCTTCTCCTGAGGCGCTGTAGGACGGGGAAAGGGCTTCATTCTTGCGATGACGGGGAACCAGGTGGTTTTTCTCGAGTTGCGGCGGGATTCTCGAGTTACGACGGGGAATTCAGGATGCCTCTTGTGTTGGCCCAGGGAAGTCCAATCTTCCATTC
>NW_011401973.1:0-790 GCF_000754665.1 Bison bison bison | reverse complement strand
AGTCACGGTATCAGTGCATGATCAGCCACGTGATCAATGCATGATAAGTCAGGTGATCAGTGCATGATCAATTACGTGATCAGTGCATGATCAGTCACGTGACCAGTACATGGTAGCTACGTGATCACTGCATGATCAGCCACGTGAGCAGTGCATGATAGCCACGTGATCCGTGCATGATCAGTCACGTGACCAGGACAGTGTAGCTAATTGATCATTGCATGATCAGCCACGTGAGCAGTGCATGACAGCCACGTTATCAGTGCATGTTTAGTCACGTGATCTGTGCGTGACCAGGCACGTGATCAGTGTATTATCAGCCACGTGATCAGTGCATGATAGCCACGTCATCAGTGCATGATCAGTCACGTGATCAGTGCATGATCAGTCACGTGATGAGGGCATGATCAGTCACGTGATCTGTGCATGATCAGTCACGTGATCAGTTCATGATTAGTCGCGTGATCTGTGCATGACCAGGCACGTGATCAGTGTAGATCAGCCACGTGATCAGTGCATGATATCCACGTGATCAGTGCATGATCAGTAACGTGATCAGTGCATGATCAGTCACGTGATCAGTGTATGATAAACCACGTGAACAGTTCATGATTAATCACGTGATCTGTTCATGACAGGCACATGATCAGTGTATGATATCCACGTGATCATTGCATTACAGCCACGTGATCAGTTCATGATTAGTCACGTGATCTGTGCATGATCTGTCACGTGATCAGTTCATGATTAGTCGCGTGATCTGTGCATGACCAGGCACGTGATCAGGGTA
>NW_011401972.1:0-637 GCF_000754665.1 Bison bison bison | reverse complement strand
CAGCTTTCCTTCGCAACTCGAATGGAAGATTGGACTTGCCTGGGCCAACACAAGAGGCAGCCTGAATTCCCCATCGTAACTCGAGAATCCCGCCGTAACTGGAGAAAAATCACGTGGCTCCCCTGTCATCGCAAGATGAAGCCCTTTCCCGCTACAGCGTCTCAGGCGAAGTCCCCCGTTAGGAATTGGAGGTCGAAAGGGCACTTGGCACCCTTGATACGACCCACAAAGTTCCCCGAAATCCCGGTCTCCCTCGAGAGGAACACTGAGGTTTTCCGGCACCCCCTCCTCTGAGCCCTTTCTCCCCTCCTGATCTGGACAGGAGGGTCGACTCCCCTGCTTTGTCTGGAAGGGGTTCCCGACCTTCCGGTCGCACCTCAGGATGAGGCCGGTCTCACAACGCCATTCCAGACGTGGCCTCGTGGGTGGTTCCACATTCCGTAGGACCCCGATTTCCCGGTCCCCTCTTGAGAAGAACCCGATGCCCGGACACCTCTCCGAACTCCACCCTGAGAATGAAGTCAACACGAAGGGGCAGTTTTTCCGTGCATCGTTCGGAAAAAACCCCAGGTTCCAACTACAGCTCGACAAGCGGCCTCTCTCCCCGGGGACATCTCGAGAGGCAAGCGGAGTTCCA
>NW_011401971.1:0-573 GCF_000754665.1 Bison bison bison | reverse complement strand
GAAGCACAAGGTAGAACACACATCCACGGCAGGGCTGGGCTGGGCTGGGCTGAGCTGGGGGCTCCTGGGGGTGGGGGCGGGCTCACGGAAGCACCCCACCCCGGGGCGTTTCCCTGGACAATGATCCTTCTCATTCGGAGGGGAAAGGCCCAGGAGCCGGGAATCGCAATCACGACGGCAAGTTCGAACCATCAGAGGACAGTGGCTCCTGATGGATCGAACGCGTTTTTTCTGCAGCTGAGAAAACTGTGGGCGGACTCAGAGAGATCAGATCTCATCCCCTGGCGCCTCACAGACAGAGAAACCACATCCCTAAGGGAAAAGAGTCCTGCGATGTACACCTACCCCCAAAGACTTCCCCCATTCGACCCAACCCAGCAACTCCACAGGGTGCCCACGGAGGGAAGGGACAAAGAAGATACGGATGTGTGCATGTGTGGGATCGACCCCTATACCTAGGTCGACTTCCGTACACACATCATGATAGAACTCTGTCTGTGTGCCTATGCCTGGATCTATTCACGTGCACGCGTGCTCACGCGCATGCAGACACACACACACACACACACAGAG
>NW_011401970.1:0-528 GCF_000754665.1 Bison bison bison | reverse complement strand
TGCCATTGCCTTCTCCCATATCTATTCACAAGCCTGCCTAAATACATTGACTTCTAGCCACCTTTGGGATGCCAATGACCACCTACCCTTACCAGGCCACAGAGGAGAGAAAACACTTACCACAGGAGGTCCGGGTAAGGAACAAGGAACTAACAAGCTCCCACCAACCAGGATTCTGCAGAGGTCAACAAGAGGTCAGCAAGAGATGGGAGACTGCAGTCCAGAGGTCCTAGCAACTTCCAGCGAGCAGCAAAGACCCAGCATAGTCAAAACGAATTCAATGTTACCCAAAACAAATAAATCAACGGACAGAAGTTCTTGGAACACATGACTGAGGTTAGGGGTGAGGCAGTACATGTATGTGCCAGGATACTCTTAAAGTATACTCTTAACATAGATGAGGAGAACAAGGTAAGAGGAAAACTTACTGTTTGGTTCAGGTCGCTTCTGAGCCTTTTGGGGGAACCGACCTGAAGCCAGAGTCTAGCCGAAATACACAGGCTTTGAACATCGCTGAAGACCAACATT
>NW_011401969.1:0-787 GCF_000754665.1 Bison bison bison | reverse complement strand
TAAGACCTAAATTTGCAAAAAACTTGGAGCTTGGTTTTTTGTTTTGTTTTGTTTTGTTTGAATCAAACCACCACATCATTTACAATTTTTACACGTTCTAATTATTCGGTTCCAAAACACCAAACGTGTACTGCACACGGTCCCCATGGAAAGGCCCCCTCAGCAGGACAGCCACAGATGCTGCCATGAAAGGGCAGCAGGGTGCCCTCCTCCCTTGTTTTCTGCCTGGGCGGCCACCGGGTTTTGAAACCCATGCACCCTACTAAGTTTCTAGGGTGCAATTCGTGGACCCTTCCCTTTCCCATCCCAGCAGGTGGTCAAGGGCCCGCTGGCCTCCAAACGTGCCAGAAGCAGGGCTGGGCCAGCCGGCCAGAGTTCAGGGTTCTGGCCCTTGGACTTGCAGCGGACACTAGGCTGCTTGGGAAAACCGCGCGGCTCTGACCTTTCAGCAAAGGGGTGGAGCGGTAAAGGCCTTGAGCCCAAAGGCGAGGCCTTTCTGCGACCGCCAGGTTGTGCCAACAGAGGGCGGACTACGTGGTTCCCTGCTCCACGCAGTCCCAGTTCCCTGACCTGTGGTCCGCACCCCTCCGCCGCGCCCACTGGATGCCGATCCTTGGGGACCCAGGAGCGCACGCAGTGGGCGTTCCCAGCCGCCACGGCGACCCCCGAGAGGACAACGGGGAAGCCCTCCCCCACCCCCGCCAGGAGCCGACCCCCGCCCCGCGCCGCCCCGCCCCTGCCATGCTCCCGGTGCCTTCCCAGCCGCAGTGGGGATCCCCGGAGCACA
>NW_011401968.1:0-671 GCF_000754665.1 Bison bison bison | reverse complement strand
AACTGAAGAACAAATCATTTTTATGAGTGGACTCATTTTTGACTTTTTGACTTTTAAGTTAGTTAAGTTGCTCAGTAGTATCTGATTCTTTGCGACCCCGTGGACTGTAGACCACCAGGCTCCTCCATCCATGGGATTCTCCGGGCAAGAATACTGGAGTGGGTTGCCATTTCCTTCTCCAGGGGATCTTTCTGACTCAGGGATCAAACCCAGGTCTTCTGCATTGCAGGCAGATGCTTTAACCTCTGAGCCACCAGGGAAGCCCTTTTGACTTTTAAGAGGAAATAATTCCTTCATGTGAAATACTCCATGAAACTTTCATATTTCTTAAACAATATTTGAAGCATCTCTAGGTTAATATATTGACAACTATGCTTTCCTGTTTGTCTATATTTCTCTTGCAAGATTATTTACCTCTTTCAAAATACATTAACATTCAGAAGTTATTTGAGTTATATCTTATCAGACTGTAATTATAGTTGCCTAGTTTGGAAATAATATACTGAGAAATGGGCTCCACTAATTCCAAATTAGTTCCCCTAAACACAATGCAATAAACAAGATGGAGCACTTCTTCCCATAATTTCTTAGAGAATTCACCCACACAATCTGCATGTGGAGTAGAGTTCCCTTTGGTCCACATCTTCGCTAGCATTTGTTATTGACAGACT
>NW_011401967.1:0-528 GCF_000754665.1 Bison bison bison | reverse complement strand
CCTCTGGAGAGCTTCCCTGACACCCAGGTTTTGTGGTGAGGGAAGAGGCCCCTCTATAGGTTGTCAAAGGATCTGCCTGTGATGTATCATTAGAGTCGTCTCAGTGAAAGCAGGAACTCTGTGTCTTCTTCTCTCCGCCTTCTATTCCCTGAAACTTATTACATGCCTCCTAGCTCATCGTAGGTGCTCAGTATTTACTTAGTGTGTGAAAGACAGAAAAGCTCTTGGAAGCCTCAAGGGGTCACTTGGCTCGGCACTTTTGATCTCTTTGTATATTTGGCGATTCAATTCTTTCCTTTCCTGGGTTGATGTGTACACTATATTCGAGGCACAATCTAAGGCATGAAGACATAATCCATACATAGAGGTTCTTGCTTTCAAGGAACTCGTACAGCAGGTTTCTACAAGTTAGGGCTTTTCATATGCTCTAGAAGACTGTGAACGTTCAGTATGCTCCATTTTCATTTCAAAGAAAGATCGTTTGACTTCCATAGCAAAGGTGGAGACCTTCCAACGTTGAGTCCAATA
>NW_011401966.1:0-547 GCF_000754665.1 Bison bison bison | reverse complement strand
GAAGATGGAAATTTCAGATTTGGATCGAAATTCTCGTTTCACTTTGCCAGCCTTGCAATAATATTCCTAGATTCTAGCGTTATTCTCAAGAAGGAGCAGGCTTCTGGAGTATGGGACATGATTGGTGCCTTACTGGCCTCAGCTCAGTTATTGCCTTTCCATTTATACTAGGACAAAGGGATACTTGGTGAAGGTTAAGGGTCTGCTTTTTTTCAAAACTGCCAAGGGCTATAGAAATGAGACATCTGTCAAGGCAAGGGAAGAGTAAGTGGATGGATTCAAAGCAGGTGCGTGGCTGCACATTTCAGCCCCTCACTGAGAGAATCAGGCTCCCTGTGCCCCCTATGTTGGGTGTGGAGGTTCACACACAAAGGTGTCTCTATAGGAGCCAAGAATGTTCCTGACAGATGAGCTTCACTAGAGTTCTCCTACAGAGCATAGACCTGTCCACATGGTTTTGCATTCCCCTGTGAGTGGGGTCCCCAAGGTCCGCCTCAGCTCCAGGGAAACAGCCCCTGAGAAAAGATCTCCAATATCCGCTTTTCCC
>NW_011401965.1:0-647 GCF_000754665.1 Bison bison bison | reverse complement strand
CGGAGGAGAACCCGCCTCTTCCCACCCGATAGCCCCACAACTCTGCCACGCCGCCCCCCACCTCTCTCGCGCGGCTCCTCGCCCCCACGACACACCGGGGAGGTAGCCCCCAACCGGCCCCCGACCGCCCGTGGTGGGGGGGGGCGGGGGCGCCCTCCGGACGCGTCTCGCTCTCCCCCCCTCCTCCTCCTCCCGGGTCCCATCCCGCGCCGCACGGGCGGAGGAGAGGCTCGCGAGCCGGGCGCGGGGCGGGGCGAGGCCCCCGCGCCGCTCTCGGAACCGACCGCGTTAATGATCCTTCCGCAGGTTCACCTACGGAAACCTTGTTACGACTTTTACTTCCTCTAGATAGTCAAGTTCGACCGTCTTCTCAGCGCTCCGCCAGGGCCGTGGGCCGACCCCGGCGGGGCCGATCCGAGGGGCCTCACTAAACCATCCAATCGGTAGTAGCGACGGGCGGTGTGTACAAAGGGCAGGGACTTAATCAACGCAAGCTTATGACCCGCACTTACTGGGGAATTCCTCGTTCATGGGGGAATAAATTGCAATCCCCGATCCCCATCACGAATGGGGTTCAACGGGTTACCCGCGCCTGCCGGCGTAGGGTAGGCACACGCTGAGCCAGTCAGTGTAGCGCGCGTGCAGCC
>NW_011401964.1:0-599 GCF_000754665.1 Bison bison bison | reverse complement strand
CTAATATAGAGATTAATTATTGGCTAGCTCTTCTTTAAAAAGTTTGAATGTAGGATCATAAAACTTGTTAGAAATTACTATTCTTTAGAAAAAGGTAAGTGCCATTCTGTGAAAAACATACAATCTTCATAGTTAGCAGTGTCCTGCTGGAAAACTCAAGTTTCAACCATTATGGGTCACACAATAAATCAATAAAGTATATATTTGAGTTTCTGCCAAAATTTTGTTAAATATTTGGACATTGAGCAAATGCGTAAAAATCCAAAATTGGCTGTGATATAGTTACTGTTATGCCTATCATATCATTGTTTGGTTTCACTGGACAGTTGGGTTTTATTAAAATGCAGAAAAAATTCAGAGTATTAATATGCTTAATATATATTTTGCTTGGCAAGTATATTTTCCAACATATTTTCTAGATAAATAAAAGTCAACATATTGGAAAATGAAAACAGACACTCAGTTTGCCTTATTGGGTTACTATTATATATAGGATAACCCTGAACTACTGACTAGAATATATGGTTAATATAGTATGGGCTTCCCCAGTGGCTCAGCAGGTAAAGAATCCACCTGCAATGCAGGAAGACACAGGAGGT
>NW_011401963.1:0-708 GCF_000754665.1 Bison bison bison | reverse complement strand
GGAGGGAGGAGGGAGGAGGTTCAGGATGGGGAACACATGTATACCTGTGGCAGATTCATTTCAATATTTGGCAAAACCAATACAATATTGTAAAGTTTAAAAATAAAATTAAATTAAAAAAATAAAGGGCACTTAGTAGTGACATTTATAATGGCTCCTACCAAATATATCTCACTAGTACCATAAAGATTCCCCTTTAACAATGTTTCTCTACCATGTCTTCTCTGTATAGTATTTGGTACTTTTTTCACTACTCAGAGGTGATAAGCTCATTAGCATAGTTGGATTATCTATGTAATACACTGGGCTTCTCAGGTGGCACTGTTGTTAAGAATCTTTCAGCAAAGGCAGGAGTCAAAGGAGATGTGATTTGGGAAGATCCCCTGGAGGAGGAAATGGCAACTCACTCCAGAATTCTTGCCTGGAAAATTCCAAGGACAGAGGAACTTGTTGGGCTATGGTCTCCGGGATCACAAAAAGGTGAAGCTAAAAGAGTTCTTAGTAATTCACTATAATGAGTGTATTTCATGTGCTTTTAAATAAATACTGAGAACTGTATTTACCTGTTGGTATTTTCTTCCAGATATGGTGTGCTATTTGACATCTTTCATCCACACAAAAGAGTTAGCTAATTTTGGTTTTTTGTTTTCATTTCTGTATTTATGTATTTATTTATTTTATTCTTATTATTTTTTACTTTACACTATT
>NW_011401962.1:0-759 GCF_000754665.1 Bison bison bison | reverse complement strand
AGGCAGGGTCGTGCCCTTCCAGAAGTGCCCTTCTAAACTCCTGAGCCCCGTCTCGGTCACTGATCTGAAACAGTCGAGGTCCTGCCCTTGTGCGAGCGCCTAGTACAGACTCCCGACCCCACCTCTCGGTCCCTGCAGTCAAGAACGTGTTCGTTGGATTATCCATGTTCGAGTCCCGGGAACATAAGCCTGAGAGCGCGTCTCAGGCCCTGCCCCGAAGCAGGCTGGGTCCTTCCCATGTTCAAGCCCCGTGAAGCACTCCTGAACCCACATCGGGTTCCCTGCCCTCAATCAGGCTAGGTCCTGCCCTTGGACCGACCCCCGGCAAACACTCCTGAGTCTGCATTGGTCGCGGCCCTCAACTGGGCGATTCACGGCGCTTCTTCCCGACCCTGAAAAAACACTCCTGAGCCAACACCTCCGTCCCTGCACGGGACGAGGCTGGGTCCCGCCCGGCGACAGTCCCCCGACAGACCCTCCTGAGCCTGCCTCACGGTCACGGCACGCACCTAGGCTAGGGCCTCCCCTGGTGCACGTCCCCGTCCAACGCCCCCGAGACAACATCTCCTTCCATGCACCGGCCGCGGCTCCAGCAAGCACTTGCTGAAGCCACCGCAAATGTGCCTGTGCCCACCCCTCGGGCGCTGCGCTGAACCAGTCGAGGTCCGGCCCTTGGGAGCTACCTCAACGCGTCCTCCTGAGGCCACCTTTCGCTCTCTGCCCTGAGCCGTGCGCGTCCTGACCACGGTCCAACCTCGA
>NW_011401961.1:0-620 GCF_000754665.1 Bison bison bison | reverse complement strand
CCATTCCTACATTTGATTTCACATTTAGTAAATTTAGTCATAATATTCCCAAACCCAGTAGGATACAGTTTCTGTGGTTCTCAGACCCTTTGTAGAGTGACAGAGATTGGAATTCTGAATCTCTACGAGTCAAATTTTTGGTCTTTGACTCTGTTCCCCTTTCACACTCCTTAGCTAAGCTTGGGCTGTTGCTATGCTTGAAGGCTTGTCAGCTAGCAGGTTCCTATGGTAACAGGAAATGGAAATTTCAAAGAAGAAAGAGAATAGGAGCACAAAGGCTTGGTTGATTTGAATTTGAACAAAAATTAGAAGGTTCCCTGTCTTGCACCTTTGTTGAAGGAACCAGAAATTTAATATTAGAAAGTTATTTTTGAGTTTGTAAACTTCATATACCCTGGTCTTAATTTAGTGAATAGAAGTGCTGCTGCTTAGGGGAGTACTCAGTAAGAATCTTCTAAAAACTTTATCAGCTGAAGAGTCTTTTCTCCTCCTTTATAGAGCTTTGATAGTCTGTGTTCCTTATATATATTCTCAACTTGGCAGTATGCTGGCTAACATTTAATTTTTACTTTGATGAAGTTAAAAATTGTGAAGAGTTCTAATCAGGGCAGTTTGCTTAT
>NW_011401960.1:0-611 GCF_000754665.1 Bison bison bison | reverse complement strand
CACTTTCTCCCCCACAAATTCATCAAAAGAGCATTTAAACGTCGAGTAAATTCCACAAAACAACTTCTGAATGCCGGCAGAGGACATCAGGCACCCAGAAAAGCAACCCAACTCCTCGAAAGGAGGTAGGAAAAAATATTAAAGACAATAAAAGAGACAAAAGAGGGAGGGACGGAGTTCCGTCCCAGGAAGGGAGTCTTAAAAAGAGAGAAGTTTCCAAACAGTAGGAAACCTTCTCAATGCCGAATCCGTGCCGAGCTTTGGAAGCACAGAGGGCAACATAACAGGGAGAAAAAATAAATAAACGATTAAAACTCACAGATTGCAAGCCCTACGGTAACTCCCCCAGCGGAGAAGCAGCGCAGACGCCTGCATCCGCCATTAGCAAGCGGGGGCTGGGCAGGGAGGCGTGGCGCGGGCTGCATCGCTGAGAGTAAGAATCTGGCCTGAATACCCTGAGCACTATCTGAGTGAAATAATTTGGGCTAGCAAACCAGACTGTGGGATATCTACCATGCGAAAAGCCAGCCCTAACCTAAGACACCGTCAGCCCGCGCACGGAACAAAGGACTAAACAGAGATAGCCGGCTGCAGACCTTCCCCCCCACCCC
>NW_011401959.1:0-627 GCF_000754665.1 Bison bison bison | reverse complement strand
CATCACCTCGGGCTAAAGACCCGCAGGGGTACTCTTACTCGCACCCCCCCACCCTCACCCCCACCCCGCCCCAAGTCTATGTCAGCAGCTTTCTCGATCTCTTTTATCCTTTCATAACACTTGATGACACAAAAGCTCTGAGCGATCAAGTCATATCGAATCTTCATTTCAGATTGAAGATGCATCCATGGTATTGCCATCTTAAGTCTTTCCATCGCTATGGAATATCTGTCCATGTATTCAGGATCTTTTTCAGCCACGGTGTAGAATTTCCAGTGTGCCAGTCTTGCATCCTCGTGACATCCGTGGCAAAGCATTTGATTCATGTTGACAGTATTGAAAGGTATTTTTTTTTAAATTCCTTTCAGATTATTATTTGCTAGTGTATACAAGTAAAACTGTGTACTCATTCATTTTTATCACTTTGCACAGCTTGAGAGTTGTCTTTCCTTTCTTTGCTTTCTCGAACTTTAAGAGTATCCTGGCACATACATGTACTGCCTCACCCCTAACCTCAGTCATGTGTTCCAAGAACTTCTGTCCGTTGATTTATTTGTTTTTGGTAACATTGAATTCGTTTTGACTATGCTGGGTCTTTGCTGCTCGCTGGAAGTTGCTAGGACCTCT
>NW_011401958.1:0-528 GCF_000754665.1 Bison bison bison | reverse complement strand
TGTTCCTGATCTTCGCCTACGCCGTCTCCCTTCGAATACCCTGGATCAGCCGGAGCTGGTCCCCGGCACCCTACCATGGCTCGAGAGCAATGACGCGCTCGCCCTCGCCACTCGCATGGAGACCCGACTTCCCTGGCGCCCCACGAGAGGCTCACTGACCTCGCCGTACGTACCTCGCGAGAAACCGCACACTGGGGCCGCCGCTCGAGAACAACCCCGAGCCTCCCCCGTCATCGCGACTTGAGGGCCTTCGTCTCCTGTATGGCCTAGAGACCAATCTCTCGACCTCTCTCCAAACGCCTCAGGAGGCTTGACTCCCTTTAGTCCACCCAGTGAGCTCCAAGAGATACCCGTCGCGACTCGAGAGCGAGAGCGGGGTTCTTTGCTTCCACGTCGAGATGGATGCCCTGTCTCCCCGGGTGCGTCTGGAATGCAACCCCCGAGATCCCGGTCGCCCCTGGAGAGGAACATTGGCTTCTTTACACAAGCCTAGATCGAGGTCTATTGGCCCTGCAGTCACTCGAGAGC
>NW_011401957.1:0-619 GCF_000754665.1 Bison bison bison | reverse complement strand
CACAACCTGGCGGTCGCAGAAAGGCCTCGCCTTTGGGCTCAAGGCCTTTACCGCTCCACCCCTTTGCTGAAAGGTCAGAGCCGCGCGGTTTTCCCAAGCAGCCTAGTGTCCGCTGCAAGTCCAAGGGCCAGAACCCTGATCTCTGGCCGGCTGGCCCAGCCCTGCTTCTGGCACTTTGGAGGCCAGCGGGCCCTTGACCACCTGCTGGGATGGGAAGGGAAGGGTCCACGAATTGCACCCTAGAAACTTAGTAGGGTTGCATGGGTTTCAAAACCCGGTGGCCGCCCAGGCAGAAAACAAGGGAGGAGGGCACCCTGCTGCCCTTTCATGGCAGCATCTGTGGCTGTCCTGCTGAGGGGGGCCTTTCCATGGGGACCGTGTGCAGTACAAGTTTGGTGTTTTGGAACCGAATAATTAGAACGTGTAAAAATTGCAAATGATGTGGTGGTTTGATTCAAACAAAACAAAACAAAACAAAACAAAAAACCAAGCTCCAAGTTTTTTGCAAATTTAGGTCTTAATATTGAAGGCCTGTGTTCCTTCCACTGTGGCATTGTACGAAGAAATGTGTCGGGTTTTTTTTTTGTTTTTTTTGTTTTTTTTTTTAAATTTTGTTTTT
>NW_011401956.1:0-698 GCF_000754665.1 Bison bison bison | reverse complement strand
TTTTTTTTTTTTTTATTTTAACTTCTTTATTAAGGTGGATACACATTCTCATATTAACAATTCTTGTGAACAAAAGCAACCAAAATAAGACGATAGTAAGATGTGCTTCACATAAAAACAATCAAGTGGCTAAGAGGAGATCTGGCCCTGTACAACAGAAAGATTAGGAAGCAAAACGTGAATAAGTCCTATATTCCAGAAGCTACCCAAATGTATGAGCAAAGACAGCATACCCATAATATAGCTCACTTAGGTTCCTTCTTTATGACGCATAATTCCTTAATTATCCATTTGTGAAATAAGAACAAACATTAAGAAATGTGAAATCCAAATTAGCATTCATTTTCACAATATCAATACTAAACTCAAGACAGCAACTTCATCAAATATAAATGTTTCAAAAGTAAAAGGCAATCTAATTTTTTTTTATCCTATGAATAGGGTCTGCAAAAATAGGTAAATATTTTTACTGTACTTGCAGGAGATTAGGTCTCAGCCTGCACGGAAGGAGCAAAGCAACAAAAGACAACAAACAAATACTACTAGGAGTAATGCCCATACATATCAAACTATCTAGGTGAACCATGTTTTACTTATGTAGCAAATCTATTAAATAACCAGCATATGGAAGCTTATACCTCATGCGAGAGAATTACCAAATTAACTATACATCTATTAGAAGTCTCTAAACCCCACTT
>NW_011401955.1:41705-42204 GCF_000754665.1 Bison bison bison | reverse complement strand
AGTTTCCTTTGATGTGCAGAAGCTTTTAAGGTTAAATAGGTCCCATTTGTTCATTTTTGCTTTTATTTCCAATATTCTGGGAGGTGGGTCATAGAGGATCCTGCTGTGATGTATGTCAGAGAGTGTTTTGCCTATGTTCTCCTCTAGGAGTTTCATAGTTTCTGGTCTTATATTTAGATCTTTAATCCATTTTGAGTTTGTTTTTGTGTATGGTGTTAGAAAGTGTTCTAGTTTCATTCTTTTACAAGTGGTTGACCAGATTTCCCAGCACCACTTGTTAAAGAGATTGACTTTAATCCATTATATATTCTTGCCTCCTTTGTCAAAGATAAGGTGTCCATATGTGCGAGGATTTATCTCTGGGCTTTCTATTTTTTTTTTTCCTAATTTTATTTTATTTTTAAACTTTACATAATTGTATTAGTTTTGCCAAATATCAAAATGAATCCGCCACAGGTATACATGTATTCCCCATCCTGAACCCTCCTCCCTCCTCCCT
>NW_011401955.1:36407-37329 GCF_000754665.1 Bison bison bison | reverse complement strand
AGGTGGAGCTGTATTTCTTCTCTCTGGAGTGCAATGAAATGTCCAGTAATGAGTTATGAGATGTCTATAGTTTTGGGGTGACTTTGGGCAGCCTGTATCTTGAAGCTCAGGGCTGTGTTCCTTTGTTGCTGGAGAATTTGCTTGGTATGTCTTTCCCTGGAACTTATTGGCCCTTGTGTGGTGCTTGGTTTCAGTGTCGGTATGGAGGCATTTGATGAGCTCCTGTCAATTAATGTTCCTTGGAGTCAGGAGTTCCCTGGAGTCAGGGTTTGGACTTAAGTCTCCTGCTTCCGGCTATCGGTCTTATTTTTACAGTAGTTTCAAAACTTCTCCTTCTATACAGCACCATTGATAAAACATCTACATTAAAGATGAAAAGTTTCTCTATGGTGAGGGTCACTCAGAGAGGTTCACAGGGTTACATGGAGAAGAGAAGAGGGAGGAGGGAGTTAGAGGTGACCCAAATGAGATGAGGTAAATCAAGAGTGGACAGAGTGGGCTAGCCAGTAGTCACTTCCTTATGTGCTCTCCACAACTGGACCACTCAGAGATGTTCACGGAGTTATACAGAGAAGAGAAGAAGGAGGAAGGTGACAGAGGTGGCCCGAAGGGTAAAAGGGGGGAATGAAAAGGAGGGAGACAGATCCAGCCAGTAATCAGTTCCCTAAGTGTTCTCCACCGTCTGGAACACACAGAAATTCACAGAGTTGGGTAGAGTAGAGAGGGGTTAGGGAGGAGACACAGGCGACCTGGTGGAGAAAAAGGAGAGCCCAAAGGGAGAGAGAGCAGTCAAGCCAGTAATCTCACTCCCTAATGAAAAATGGGTCCTGAAGATTGGGTCCTTAAAGGTACAAAATTGGTAACAAATACATAAAAGCCAAAATTAAAAATCTAGAGTAGAGTTTGGAATTTCAAAAATACG
>NW_011401955.1:31922-32498 GCF_000754665.1 Bison bison bison | reverse complement strand
CTGCTCTAATTTTTAAGATTTCTTTCCTTCTACTAACCCTGGGCTTCTTCATTTCTTCCTTTTCTAGTTGCTTTAGGTGTAGAGTTAGGTTTTTTATTTGACTTTTTTCTTGTTTCTTTAGGTATGCCTGTATTGCTATGAACTTTCCCCTTTGGACTGCTTTTACAGTGTCCCACAGGTTTTGGGTTGTTGTGTTTTCATTTTCATTCGCTTCTATGCAAATTTTGATTTCTTTTTTGATTTCTTCTGTGATTTGTTGGTTATTCAGCAACGTGTTGTTCAGCCTCCATATGTTGGATTTTTTAATAGTTTTCTCCTGTAATTGAGATCTAATCTTACTGCATTGTCATCAGAAAAGATGCTTGGAATGATTTCTATTTTTTTTGAATTTACCAAGGCTAGATTTACGGCCCACGATGTGATCTATCCTGGAGAAGATTCCATGTGTGCTTGAGAAAAAGGTGAAATTCATTGTTTTGGGATGAAATGTCCTATAGATATCAATTAGGTCTAACTGTTCTATTGTATCATTTAAAGTTTGTGTTTCCTTGTTAATTTTCTGTTTAGTTGATCTAT
>NW_011401955.1:30193-30944 GCF_000754665.1 Bison bison bison | reverse complement strand
GGTATTCCTCTGTCTCTTCATCTTGTTTAAATTGCTGATTTTGGGGTGTCCTTTCTGTATTCTGGCAGTCTGTGGAGTTCTCTTTATTGTGGCATTTCCTCGCTGTTTTTGGGTTTGTACAGGTGGCTTGTCAAGGTTTCCTGGTTAGGGAAGCTTGTGTCGGTGTTCTGGTAGGTGGAGCTGTATTTCTTCTCTCTGGAATGCAATGAATTGTCCAGTATTGAGTTATGAGATGTCTATGGTTTTGGGGTGACTTTGGGCAGCCTGTATCTTGAAGCTCAGGGCTGTGTTCCTTTGTTGCTGGAGAATTTGCTTGGTATGTCTTGCCCTGGAACTTGTTGGCCCTTGTGTGGTGCTTGGTTTCAGTGTAGGTATGGAGGCGTTTGATGAGCTCCTGTCAATTAATGTTCTTGGAGTCAGGAGTTCCCTGGAGTCAGGGTTTGGACTTAAGCCTCCTGCTTCCAGTTATTGGTGTTATTTTTACTGTAGTTTCAGAGCTTCTCCTTCTATACAGCACCATTGATAAAACATCTACATTAAAGATGAAAAGTTTCTCTACTGTGAGGGTCACCCAGAGAGTTTCACAGTGTTACATGGAGAAGAGAAGAGGGAGGAGGGAGTTAGAGGTGACCCGAATGAGATGAGGTGGAACCAATAGAGGGGAGAGTGGGCTAGCCAGTAATCACTTCCTTATGTGCACTCCACAACTGGACCGCTCAGAGATGTTCATGGAGTTATACAGAGAAGAGAA
>NW_011401955.1:29185-29812 GCF_000754665.1 Bison bison bison | reverse complement strand
GAGACACAGGCGACCTGGTGGAGAAAAAGGAGAGTCCAAAGGGAGAGAGAGCAGTCAAGCCAGTAATCTTGCTCCCTAGTGAAAAATGGGTACTGAAGATTGGGTTCTTAAAGGTACAAAATTGGTAACAAATACATAAAAGCAAAAATTAAATATCTAGAGTAGAGTTTGGAATTTCAAAAATATGATGTTAAAGAAAAGAAGAAGGAAAAGAAAGAGAGAAAAAACGAACAAACTAAAATAAGGTCATGAAAATTATAAAGAAAATATAGGTACAAAATTGATAACTAATACCAAAAAGCAAAAGTTAAAAATCTAGAGTAGAGTTTGGAATTTCAAAAATACAATGTTAAAAAAAAAAGAAGAAGAAAAAGAAAGAGAGAAACAAAAACAAAAACAAGCAAAGTCGCAAAAATTATAAAGAAAATACAGGTACAAAATTGATATCAAATACCAAAAAGCATAAATTAAGAATCTAGAGTACAGTTTGGAATTTTAGATATACAATATTATATAAAAGAAGAAGAGAAAGAAACAGAGGGGAAAAAAAAGTCACAGAAGTTACAAAAAAGACTATAGGTAGAAAATTGATAACAATACCAAAAAACTAAAATTAAAAATCTAGAG
>NW_011401955.1:26951-28874 GCF_000754665.1 Bison bison bison | reverse complement strand
TTGGGTTGCTTTTCTGGGTGCCTGATGTCCTCTGCCGGCATTCAGAAGTTGTTTTGTGGAATTTACTCAGCGTTTAAATGTTCTTTTGATGAATTTGTCTGGGAGAAAGTGTTCTCCCCTTCCTACTCCTCCACCATCTTGGCTCGGAACCTAGTCCAGTCTTTAAAATAAGCATCTAAACTGGCGCGAAAATATCAGGAATTGGAAGGAAGAGAATATGATTATAAAATATAATATAGAGGTTCAATCAGTAAGACTTGCCATTTAGTTGGATTTTAAATTCATGAGAGTGGGGAGACAAAGTAAACTACATTTTTGAATCTAGGTAATTAGGAGGATTTTGATGTCATCACTAGATACTGGGAGCACGGATTGAGTAATAGCATTTTTTTTCCAAAGGAGGAAGGTGAATTCATAACAATTTTAGTTTTTTATGTGTTGTCAGGTCAACTTTCAAAAGACGTCCAGTATCTTTGATTTACAAAATCATGTTAACTTCATATATGCAGCGTTGTGATTCAGTGTTTTTGCATATTATTCTCCATTATATGATATTATTTGATAATTACAATTCCTTGTGCTATACAGTATATTCTTGTAGCTTATCTATTTTATACATAGTAGTTCATTTCTGTTAATTCCATTAAATACATAAATAAAAAATTCCAGTATATGATTGAAAGTTTTGGATTACAACTTAATGGCAAGGAAGATCTGGCTATTTGAGTCATCAGTACACACAGATTAAAATTGACATCAGAAAGATGGCTGAAAGCTTCCATGGGGAGCATATGGAAAAATAGGAGAAGAGGACTAGAGACAGAACCTTGAACAGCTGCATTTAGGAAGCATCAGCAGGAAAAGGAGATCAGAACAGAGTTAAAGAAGGAAGGACATGATAAACAGGGAGAACAGTAGCAGAGCTGCCTCACTAGAAGTTTGGACCTGGATCTTTAAAGACAAGGACAGTAAAAGAGAAGCTAAGGGTGTCCCAGGAGGGAGAAGAATAAAGTCACAAAAATAAAATGAATATTGGTATGGAAATGATGAAGAAATATCTTAAAGGTCCTGGGACTCACCTGCCACAGCCTTTTAGGGATACCTGGGAACTGGGAGGCATTTCTGACCTGGTCCAACTGGAGATTTATTTTATCCTTTCTAGGTGAGGTTCTCACTTACCAATGGAACATTCCAGAGAGATCTGGCCCTGGTCTCAACGATTCTGCTTGTGTTTCTTGGATCTACTATTCTGCAGTGGATCCCATCAAGGTAAAGGCAATATTGGCTTCTTGGAGATGTCTCAGAAATAGGCAGACTGCCTAGGAAAAAGAAGCTATTAAACAGATGTGGTAAAGAGCCCAGCACTGAAGTCCAGGGACTGAGCGAAATTCCTCAAATCCCGAGCTTGTTTTAATAGGAAAAAGGAGAGATAAAATGATTAGGTAGCACCCATGTTTGTTCTGAGGGCTTTCTTCCTTGTTTCTTCTTCTTGAATAGTATAAGGCAATATGTTATCATTTTAGGAACTTAGAATTGGTTGTCAAGAGATTAGGTTTCTAGCCCAAATTTGGTTCTGTCTTATCTTTTGATTGACTTTAGGCAAGTCATTCTGCCTCTGATTTCTCATCTGGAAAAGGCTAATCTGTGTGGCCAGCCAACCACAGCCAGATGCCAGCAATCAATTTATTGAGAGCCTACTACATTTTAGGCATTTTACCTGGCTCTTTTGATGATAAAAGTATAAGATTCAATTCCCATCTTCAAAGAATGAGATCTATAATAGCTGTGGGAAACAGATGAATATAAACATAATATTAGCATTGAATATATAAAATATAAGTAAAATATATAATGAGGCTAGGTCTCTCCCACATGGCAAGCTGATACTTTACTTACTGAGCTACACGGGAAGCTATATATATA
>NW_011401955.1:24168-26702 GCF_000754665.1 Bison bison bison | reverse complement strand
AGAGAAGGCAATGTGATGATAAGTAGATGCACTTTGAGACTTAAAAGTGGAATAGTGGTATAACATAAGATAAGGGATATGGTGTAGGAGTGGGCATTACAAAGAAGAAGAAACAACCTGAGAAAAGGCACTGGGTTGTGAAAGTGATTGGTGGGTTTGGAGATCAATGAATATTCCTGCAGAGATAAATCATAGGTGAAATAGCATATCTTACCTGTGCCCCAAGGTGGTTGTGAAGATAGATTCAGATAATACAGTTGAGCCTCTTATAAATACAAGGCATTATGATAAAGTGCTGAGGACACAGTGGGCTTGGATGTCAGCCTATCTCCCTGTAGAGCACCTATTGCCCAGGAACAACTACATCTTGTTCATTCCTTCCCCATCCTCAGGACATGTACAGTGGCCTGGTGGGACCCTTGGCCATCTGCCGAAAAGGCATCCTGGAGCCCTACGGAGGACGACGTGACATGAACCGAGAATTTGCCTTGTTATTCTTGATTTTTGATGAGAACAAGTCTTGGTATCTGGAGGAGAATGTGGAAACTTATGGGTCCCAGGATCCAGGCCGTGTTAACCTACAGGATGAGACTTTCTTGGAGAGCAATAAAATGCATGGTCTGTAGAAAGGAACCTATCCCATTTCCTTACTGGTTTCATGGAGGTATTTTTGATAGGCCCATCACAACCTAAGGGAATGTAATCTCTGAAAGGTTAGGAAGGTGGAATGGGGACACATTAGAAGAAATGTCTAGTACTACAGTATTATCTATAATGTGGTTCATGTTAGATCAGGTGCTCAGAAAGCAGGAAGCTGACTCTATAAAGTTGCTGTGGTAACACGAGCACATTTTAACCTGTTAGAAAGTGCAAGACAGACATTTATGACCCTCAATGTACCTGGTGCACTGGCTGATTAGGGCCTCTCTACTTAAAAATTCTGAATTTAGTTTCTCAATATTATCTTGTTTCCTTGCCACTCTGGATCTGAGATATGTTTTATCAATGGATTCTAATATAGATAAATGAAGGACAGCTTGTCTTTTAATCTATTTTTGAAACAATGGTTATATTTACAGATGGAAGGATTGGAGAGAGAGCCTCAAAGAGCAACATACTGGGTTATATTACAAATAAGAACTTTTTGATGCTCAAATGGATTTTGGAGGGAAATTGTGCACCCAAACCTTCCTTTGTTCTACATATTTGTGTATCTTTTAAAAATAGAGAAAATCTCAACTAAGAGGAAGAATTTCAGTGCAGGGGAATGTAGTAGTGCAATATTTCTTTGATTTGAGGGTAAATTGAAATTTTGATAGCTACTCTACTGGAACTCAATAGTAGTATCTCATTGTCACACAAATTATAGCTATTTCCCCTTGATGGAAATATGAGTTATTCACATTGGATCTGTTGACTCAAATACATTACAGAGTGACTTTTTAGCTCCTTTCAAATCTGATAAATAAATTGCCCAAAACCAAATGGAATGAGGATATAGATCTTGCTAGTGCAGGGGTTTGGCTAATGCTCATTTCCATTTGATGTTTAAGTGTTTATTCATCCAACTCTTCAGATATCAGTCTACTTATCTATCAAGTATTTATTGAACACTCTCTGAATGTGGGCATTAGAGATAAAACAACAAAAAAAGTAATGTTGGAGTCTGAGAGCAAATAAATAAGACCTTCCTTCCTGTCTAGATTTCTGAACTAATTGAGAAAGAGACAGAGCTGCTTAAGATCAAATGTGAACTTACTGACAAAGCTAGTTGGCAAACTGAATTTAGTTTTGCAGCAAAATGGGCTTGCTAATACTGCCCCAACAATGGGTAGATTTTATGTCCTGTTATTGACATAGAGGGACAAAAACAGCCCTCCTTCTTTTCAGAGGCAAAATCTTCCCCATGATGGAATAACAAATCCATTTGCACCACTTCCAGTGGTCTGATCTAAGAGAGAGAAGATTCAGAATGGGGCTGAGTTGAGTATATTTAGTTCCTTTCTCAAATACAAAATTTGACTAGAGTAAATAAACAGGCTATAAATGTTCCTTCCATTATTTCCTCTCTTGGATGAAGAGTATCAATTATCTTCCCTCTATGAAAATATTAAAAGTGGAGAAGTTTATCCTGGGTATACTCTTGAAAGTGTGAATTAACACAGTGCTGAATGGTTTATTATCTTTAGAGCATTAGATGTGTCCTGGGAAGAAGCAGATAGGGAGTCCCATGCATTAATATCATTATTAATTCCAAGAATGTGACAAGTATTTTTTAACATATATTGTAGGATCAGGTGTCTGCTTGGTGTTCTGAAGAATACGAGTACAGTGTTATAGTATATACATTTATTTCCTGCTTATTAAAAACCTTCAACCTATTTGGGGATATGAAATTCCACAAATTAAAAGATAGATGAATGTAGGAGGCAGTTTCTAGTGAGTTCCAAAGAGTGATACAGATAGTACTGGAGGAGTTTAGATGTGGAAGGGGATGCAGAGAATGAGGGGTCCTAAGAGGAAAAAGATCAGGG
>NW_011401955.1:21650-23853 GCF_000754665.1 Bison bison bison | reverse complement strand
GGAGTAGAAAAGAGAGAAGCTAGAGGATGCTGCTGTCATCAGAGATGATAGGGATTATCTTTACGGTAGTGGCAGTGGTAAGTCGAAATGAGATATACAAAATACTTTTTCTTCTCTTACAGCCATTAATGGAAAGCTCTATGCCAACCTCATGGGCCTTACAATGTACCAAGGAGAACGAGTGGCCTGGTACATGATGGCAATGGGACAAGATATTGACCTACACACTGTCCATTTCCATGCAGAAAGCTTTCTCTACCGGGTGAGCTAGAAAGAGGGCTGAGTCCCTCAGGGGTGATTCTAGGAGTTATCTAATATCCATTGAGAAGGAAGAGGAAAGCAAGAAACAAGATAATAATCAGTTAAAAGATGAAAGGTATTGCACGTGGAGTATTGAGCAGAGAAATCTAGTTTGGGTTTGTATCCCAAGGTCAGTCATTGTCCTCCAAACCTTATCTTTCCCCTTTGATATAAAAGAAATGAGTGGCTCATTTATGGGATAGGAAGATCAAAGGAATAAATGTTATCAGATATCAGTCAGGGACTTGAGGCCCAGTGAGCAGTCATCCTAAGAGCAAGAAATTTAAGACAATTGTTTCATGATCTCTGAAAATCCTTAATCCATTCCTGAACTTCAATTCAAAAACTACATTGGACAACACGTGGGTTTTGAAGATTTTGTCTTAGGAAAGGGGGTTAGAGTTGTAGTCATTAATGAGTGGACTTGCTGACAAAGGTCCATATAGTCAAAACTATGGTTTTTCCAGTAGTCATGTATGGATGTAAGAGTTGGACCATAAAGAAGGCTGAGCACTGGAAAAATGATGCTTTCAAACTGTGGTGCTGTAGAAAACTCCTGAGAGTCCCTTGGACAGTAAGGAGATCAAACCAGTCAATCCTTAAGGAAATCAACCCTGAATATTCATTGGAAGGACTGATGCTGAAGCTGAAGCTGAAGTTCCAGTACTCTGGCCACCTGATGTGAAGAGCTGACTCATTGGAAAAGACCCTGATGCTGGGAAAGATTGAGGGCAAAAGAAGAAGGGGGCGACAGAGGATGAGATGGTTGGATGGCATCGCTGACTCAATGAGCATGAATTTCAGCAAACCCTGGGAGATAGTGAAGGACAGGGAAGCCTGGCATGCTGAAGTCCGTGGGGTCTCAAAGAATTGGACACAACTTAGTGATTGAATAACATAAAAGATTTAGAAATGCTGATAAAGGTGGTGGTATGGAAGATAAAGCAAACTGAGTTTTATTTCTAAAGGAAATACGTGGATCTTTCCTAGGGGTCAAGGCTTAAACCTGCTAAAATGTATGGATATACTAGTTTTTAGCCCCCTAATGAGAGTTGGAATTGATTTAACTTTGGGTCACTTTGAGAAAAGTAGGAAGAGAGAGTCTCCTCTGTTGAGTCAGTTTGTATGGGTGGGTTCACAGAGAAGATAGATAAGGTAGAATCCTTTAGCTGCTCTCTTGGAGTCCTATGTACCTGATGTGGATAACAAAGCCTTATACTTTCTATAAACTCTGAGATGATTGTTATACCCTTCACTTTTTCTCTCCCACCACCAATCTCTTTTGCAGAGTGGAGAGAGCTACCGGGCAGATGTAGTGGATTTGTTTCCAGGGACCTTTGAGGTTGTGGAGATGGTGGCCAGCAACCCTGGGACATGGCTGCTTCACTGCCATGTTACTGACCATGTCCATGCTGGCATGGAGACAGTCTTTACGGTCTTGTCCCAAAGAGGTAAAGCCTAACTATGCCATCTTCTAGTGTTGTATCTAGTCTATAAGAACCAGAAAATCCCAAGAAGTCTCTTGCATCTGTCTTCTGATCCCAATAAGTACCAGGTTTTAAAACAAAACCCACCCCCCTAGGTGTTCTGTCAACCTTGTTGCTCCCCTGGTCATGCCTCCTAATTTCTTCGACATCTGTTGAGCTCCAATGAATTGACTCAGCCTGAAACTGAGTGGGCTCTATGCATTGATGAGACAAATGATTATACATTATCATTTCCTATATCTTTGGAAAACTTTGTTCTCTGGTAACATATTGCTAGAATGTGTCTTCTAGCTACCACTATAGTACTACTCCCTACCTCAAAGACAAGCACATATAATTCTTTAGTGTGTTTTGTCAGTCCTTAGAATTAAAGTCAAGTGGCGAATTGTTGTATCATCAAGATCCTATAGATCCAA
>NW_011401955.1:17822-21550 GCF_000754665.1 Bison bison bison | reverse complement strand
ATAGATCCAAAGCAATAGATTGTCTCCATGTGTAATGGCAGGTCATCTCAAATATGGACCATTTATTATATAAGACACTGCGTCAATACATGTCATCAAGAAATGTCCATAAAGAATAGCTCATGTCTCTTTTTAATAATGAGCCAGTCCATAATTTTACCTATTTTTCTTTTGTTTGTTTGACACCCTATAGTCTAATGTGATGTTGTTCCAGTTACATATGAGCTAACCAGGCCAACCAGAGAGAAGAGCTGAAGGCAGATAGCGAATAAAAGACTGATTGTTGGAAAAAGCTTCCTGTGGAAGTAGCAGAGAATGAAAGCCAAAGCTACAATAAAATATTAAAGTGGAGTAAGGCCATTTTTCTACTAAAAGGAGAGAGGAAAGGATGAATGTGTAGCTTTGGGTGAGAGGAAAGGATCAATATGTAGGTTTGGGTGAAAAGTTTGACGAAAAAGATAGACTATTTCTGTCTGATGGGCTATGTTTCATCTGTAATGAAGTGAAAGACAGAGGCTAGGGTAAGGCGCTTGAGAAAAGT
This sequence comes from Bison bison bison, assembly GCF_000754665.1. Classification (NCBI taxonomy): domain Eukaryota; kingdom Metazoa; phylum Chordata; class Mammalia; order Artiodactyla; family Bovidae; genus Bison; species Bison bison. The sequence goes on along the minus strand of NW_011401955.1, from coordinate 21,009 downwards.
GGGCAAAGGTTTGAAATAACCACTCTTGGAAGTGGGGGGAAAAGTTACTCTGAGTGGTGGAAGATAAGTTCATTACTGCCAAGCAGCATTGAGGACTTAAATTTGTACCCAAATAATACTTACTTATACTTAAAAAAATAGAATACTTATATTTACAATTGTATGATGTTTCTCCACCAGCATTCAGGATATATATGAAAAAAGAAAATATAGTTACTGGGGTTTCAGCAAATGATTATAACAGTCCAGGTAATCTAGTAGTTGAAGTGATAAACAATGGAGTCTAACCTGACTAGGAATGGAAGGAAAAACAAGATGAAGCTGGTGAGTTGGGGAAAAAAAACTGAACTGTCCAAGAGCTAGAGATCTTAAAATAAAGTGAGAGGATAAAATAAAAGGTTAAATGGAGTAAGTTGCATTAGAACATAGAATAGAAGAGCATTGTTAGACATTTGAGATGAAGCAGTTCTGCATAATTAGGCCAATGTGACCAGAGTTAGAGTATATTTGAAATTTGTTGGAGTTAAGAGGTCCAATAACTGTGAGACTTGAGTGTTAGATAGGTCAATACCTACAGTGGGAATTGAGGACAATAAAGACTGAAGCACGTACCGAAGACTTTCATGAATGAAGAGAACTGCTAGGTAACAGTGATAAGAAGTGGTTGCGTTTTTTTCTAGCCAAATATTGAGACTCAAAGGAGAAGGAAATGGCACCCCACTCCAGTACTCTTGCCTGGCAAATCACATGGACGGAGGAGCCTGGTAGGCTGCAGTCCATGGGGTCGCTAAGAGTCGGACACGACTGAGCGACTTCACTTTGACTTTTCACTTTCATGCATTGGAAGAGTAAATGGCAACCCACTCCAGTGTTCTTGCCTGGAAAATCCCATGGACAGAGAGGAGCCTAGTGGGCTGCCGTCTATGGGGTTTCACAGAGTCAGACATGACTGAAGCAACTTAGCATCAGCAGCAATGAGCCTCGAAAGAAATGAGTCTTTGCAAAAAGGGGAGGAATAAGTGATCTCAAAGTAGTATTGAGAGGATGCAAAGGAAATATTGTCCTCAGAGAAGAGTTCAGCCCCTTTAAAGCAAGAAGAGGAAGAAATAGTCAGAGAGATTGAATATGTATGGATGGGTTTAACAAAGACCAGGGGCTTCCTGAAGGAAAGCTGGAAAAGTGCGGCAAAAATAACAATAATGAAGATGAAGTGCCAATAAATATGTTAATATTGGTAGAGTGGTGATTTACTTTTTGGACTCCCAAGCCTATACACTTGTTCATATTTGTATCAATGCTAAAAAATCAAATCCACATACCAATACTGACTTTGACTACAAGCTAGTTAATTCCAGTCACCTCCATTTTGCTTACTATATCACAGAGAGTTCCCTCCAATCAATGCTAACCTCCTACAACAAGCCTGTGAACAGGTAGGAAGAATAATAAGACTAACCTCTTTTTATTTTTTTTCCTCCAGAACACTTAAGCACTACCACCACCATCCCTGAAGAGATTGGAAAAGGTAGGGAGAATGACACACAGATTTGGTACTTATATATGTTGTGCATTCGGGGAAAGGTGCAGCGCCTCTAGAAAATGGGCTTCACATGACTGAAAGCTGTACTACAATGCTAACAGGAAGAATCCTGAGATTTATTTAAGACTTCAGAAGCAAGAAATCTAAGGTTAAGCTTCCAGTTAAGCTTCCAGTTAAGCTTCTCTCGGCAGATTTATTCTCTCTGACCCCCATGCCCAGCCACTTTAGTTGAGGGAAATGGCCTCATCTCCAGTTGAAGGCTGCTATCTTATCCTTTCACCTAATATGTGAGGGGAAAGAAAATTCAAAGTCTTACTGAGTTGTGCATAAAGGAGCTACAGCACAGATATGAATTCCCCACAAGAACAGTGTGAAACTAAGACACATGGAATACTAAATAGTTGACTTTTGGGGACCAGCCATTTCTGCACTTCAAGAAAACAGAGATTCTTGTCCTATCCAGGCTAGGTTCAAATAATTATTTTACTTTCTTCCTCATTTGCATCTAAACTGAGAAAGATTCAGAAAGTTATGAAGGTCTAGATCAGATTTTAGAGATCTTCAGTTCAGTCTGGAAATTTTTCAGCTCTATTTGGAAAAGACCTGATGACCTGCCTGGGCTTCCCAGGGGACTCAGTGGTAAAGAACTCGCCTGCTAGTGCAGGAGATGCAGGTTCAATCCTTGGTCCAGGAAGATCCCCTGGAGAAGAAAATGGCAACCTACTCAGTACTCTTGCCTGGAAAAACCCCATCAACAGAGGAGCTTGGAGGGCTACAGTCTATGAGTCACAAAAGTTGGACACAACTTACTGACTGAACAGTTATATGCCTAAGTATCTTATAAACAGTCAACCAGGAAACTAGGTTATGTTCTCCAGGGGTTAGGGAGTGGAAAGGTGAAGCAGAGAGAGCAGAGTGCCATACATATATGTGTATGTATATACATATTTGCAGGCTTCTCTGGTTACTCAGACAGTAAAGAATCTGCCTGCAGTGCAGGGGACCTGGGTTCAATCCCTGAGTTGGGAAGATCCCCTGGAGAAGGAAATGGCAACCCACTCCAGTATACTTGCCTAGAGAATTCCATGGACAAAGGAGCCTGGTGAGCTACAGCCCATGGAGTCGCAAAGAGTGAGACATGACTAAGTGACTAACACACACGCATATACATGTTTTGTACATACATTTGTATATACATTTGTACATACCAGTATGTACATACAAACATATATCTTCATAAGCTCTTGCTTGTTTTACAATGTTGAACAGTGGGAAAACCCCCTCAGAACTGGTGATCTAAAAAAGTCCAGGATTTTCTACATGAGAAACTGAGAGATGGAAAGTGATTTTTCTAAGGTCACAAGAGAAGTAAGTCAGTGGTGGAATGTGAACTCAAGACCAGGATGTTTCCCAGCTTCTGACTGAACTCATTTTATTACATCTTCTCTCAGTTCTGTAAGAATATTGATTCATCCAAGTATACATTCATCAAACACATGCTGACTGCCAGACACACCAAAATAATAAGACATAATAACCATTTTCGAGGAGATTCAAAGTAGAATGAGACACAGAAACAATAATTGTAGTTCTGGATGCTATACATTATTTTTAAAGGTGGGGGGAAATAGTAACAACTGATCAATT
>NW_011401955.1:16008-17471 GCF_000754665.1 Bison bison bison | reverse complement strand
ATATCATGTAAGAAACGAGTTGCCAGTCCAGGTTCAATGCAGGATACTGGATGCTTGGGGCTAGTGCACTGGGACGACCCAGAGGGATGGCATGGGGAGGGAGGAGGGAGGAGGGTTCAGGTTGGGGAACACATGTATACCTGTGATGGATTCATTTTGATATTTGGCAAAACTAATACAATTATGTAAAGTTTAAAAATAAAATAAAATTTAAAAAATAATTTAAAAAAATTAAGCATGGTTATTATCCTCATTTTATAAAAGAGGAGACAGAAAGCCAGAATTGAGGGTAGCTTGGGTCAATTGGCCCAAGCAAGTAAACTGTTGGATTACAAATAGTACAGGTGCTTTGGGCAAACCAAATAGAGGACCATTATTTTTTTCTAAGTTGTGGGGTGTGCATTTTAATATTTTCCATAAATATAACCAAAACTGAGACATGAACATTATTAATTGTCTAGCTGAATTGATGAAATCTTTGCTGAGACCTATAATGTTTTAAGCTGGGGATAGAATGGTAAGGAAGAAGAAAAGCTGTTCAGGCAAATGAGCAGCATGAGAAAATCTTGAAAGCCTGAAAAAAGGATCACCTATTCTGCAGAACAAGGAATGAGTTGTTATGGCTGAAGAGTAGCAATTAAGAGTAGGGTAGGTTAGAACGTGATTCTGAGAGTTGGAATGTCTGATTTGAGTCTGAGCTTTATTCCATGGGCTAATCGGGGGTCATCAAATGTTCATATGCTGGGGACTAAGAAAATTAGATATTTCACCTAGAAATATCAACGTGACATCAGTGTTATAATGACTCAAAGATGCAAGAGACCAGACAGAACAGTGGCACACTCTTATCATGGCCCAATTGTCAAAGTGAGTATTGATAAGCTAGATAATTGAGTCAAACTGCTTCGCAGGAGATTCTACCTACTACTAGTAGTTCTACCTTCTGGAGCCATGCAACAAAAATCTTTTTTTTTTTTTGCTACATCATAAGCCTTTATATATTTTAAGAAATATGTCAAGGCCCTTCTCACTCTGAGTCCTAGTTCTTTGTATGGGGGCATTGGAGCTTCAGTGCTTCTTAAGGATTTTCTCAACTATGTCGTTTTGTTACGTTGATTCCCTATAACCACTGAGTCTATCATCACTGGCTGATCTTTTGAGGTATAAGAACCGTTCTTCTGTCCTATTTGGATGAGCTTATTTCTCCTCTTCCAGAGTTGATTATAAAATATGTCTTTAGGAGTATTCTCCAGCCCATGGTTCCCATTTTCCTCTTGTTCCATTTCAGTAGCAATTCCCAGAAACATTGGAGAAGGCAGTGTGAAGATGCTGGGCATGCAAATCCCTATAAAGGATATTGAGATGCTGACTTCTGTCTTGATTGCCATGGGTGTCATTCTCCTGCTCATTGCTCTGGTTCTTGGAGGTGTGGTGTGGTACCAGCATCGTCAGAGGAAGTTACG
>NW_011401955.1:11375-15776 GCF_000754665.1 Bison bison bison | reverse complement strand
GACAGCTTCAAGCTTCTGTCTCTCAAGCAGTAACAGCTGGATCTTGGAACTGCACATCTGGAATATACTCTCAGCAGGCCATGGACTAGCAGCTGACATGCATTTAAAGGGTATGAGTTGTAGAAAAGGCAGAGGAAGGAATCAAACTCATCTGAGTATTTCTTCACTTATTTATTTGTATGGAAATTGTATTCTTTCTTTTTCTTTAGTTTCTTTGTTCCACTTGGGCATCTGGGGCTGAGTCCCCTGGAATCTCATATCACAAATTTCAATAGCTAGATTATATCACCCACTGACACTTGGAATATCTGGTAATTTCTAAAAACGGAAACGTTTTCTCACAAAGTAGATGCCAAAAGTAAGGTTCATTGATTAAGTCTCTATTGCTTTCCAGAACTTAGGCAAATTTTTTCTGAACCAAGGCTAAGTGAGCTGTGACAATAATCCATATCTAAAGACTAAGAACATAGCATGATGGGAAATAAGTGAGGTAGGATTTAAAGATCCAAATTATATTTTTACTTTTCTTGAGAGTGGACCATTTTTGTTAAGTGGGTAAATGCAATATTACTGCCAAGAGCAACTACAACCTCTGGGGACAGAAACTCCTCAGGAAGCCAGTATTCCAAGTTCTTGGTACAGTTGCACTGAAAGGAATGTTGAGTGTCCTCTCCATGCTTTCATCAGAAGATTCTACATATTAAAGTGCTTGTTATAACACCATAAGAGTGAACTTGTTGATTTTGATTGTCTCTGTGGTCTCTTGAAGGTTGTGATTGTTGCTGAAAGAGAGAGCATTCGGTGAGACTGGTGGAAGTGTTTAGGGGTGGGCATAGAATGAGTCTGCCTATCCTTTGTGGATGCTTCAAGTTTGTGTTTGGAAAGTGAAGAAGCTGTCCCGGAGGAGATCTCAAGATCCATAAGTGCCAAAAATATCATAGATGCTAAGAAATGTTGCCAGAGGGAAATAGAGGGCTGAAACTAGGTTCAAACCTTTACACTGGGCAAGGAGAGGAGGGCACAGATCTAGTGAGCTCTTTTGGTAGTTGGGGGTATGAGATGTCTACTTGCAATTTTATAGAGTCCTTCCTCTGGTAATTTAAAGCAATATTCCTTTGTCACAAGTTCAACCCTCTCTAAAACCTTGGTCAAAGAACACAGAAAAGACCCATTCTTACTATGGTATCCACTGTATCATTTTACATGACAAATAGAGAATGGAAGAAGCATCAGGACAGTGAAAACAATAACTTAAATCTATTGTGTTTTATATTTTACAAAACATCTAATACCTAATTGCATTTGACTTCCATTAGTTCTATCAGGGTGACATTTTTGCTGTACTTTTAAGCAAGCAAATGATAAGAGAAAGTGATTTTTACCTCAGGCCATTCAGCTAAAAACTGAGTGAGGATTCAAACCTTCATCTATTCAACTCCAAATATCTGCTTCATCCTTCTATATCATGGAAACTCCACTAATCTCCATCATTCATTATCCATATTGGATCCAACTTCCCTCTTTTTGTCTTTCCAGCAAACTTATCTGCCAAGTTAGCAACCCTCTGAAGTGTAGAAACCCGCAGAAATGGTGTTGAGTTGATAAATAATGTTGAAAGTTGGATGATAAAACACAAGCCAGAGCCTATCATTCCTCTTGGTTAACTCTGGTCAATGGCTTTATGGCAGGCTTTACTGGAAATCTCAGAAACATATCGAGGGTAAAGGTGGGAGAAGATTTGGACTGTTAATGATAAAATCAAATTAGGGTATTTTAGCCATTGCATCATCAATGAAATAAACAACAGAACTCTGTTGGTGTATTGTTAACATGAAGGTTATTGAAAACCCAGTCCACTCTGGGAACTCTACTCAATTATTAGCTGTAATTTGTATGCAGCTGGAAGGTTGTTAACTTGGCCTCAGTCATGAATCTGAGACAAAGAGAAATAGGTGGGATAGAGATACATTTCTTTTGAGTGTATAATCCTACTCCAGATTGAGGAATATAAGCTAAAGTCCATATATTTCAGAAAGGGATACATTTTTTTATTTTTTTTTTTTTTTGTGGTGGTTTTGCTCCTTGTGGGGATGGAGGAGATGTTTTTGACAATTAAGTGGCACTTCCAATCATTCAATTGCTCAAGTCAAAAAGCCCCAAAGTCTGCACATTAGTAAATCTTGTTTTTCCTACAAAATAACTTTAATTTGTTCATTTGTTTCTATCTTCACTGCTACTAAAGCACAGCCATCTGCTACCTGGACTTGTGTGTTATCCCCCTGCTTATTGCTTTACATTCACTCTGTGTGCATGTTAAGTCACTTCATTTGTGTCTAACTCTGTGAAAACTTATGGACTATAGCCCTCTGGACTCCTCTGTCCATGGAATTCTCCAGGCAAGAATACTGGAGTGAGTTGCCATGCCCTCCTCTAGGGGATCTTCCTGACCCAGGGATTGAACCTGTGTCACAGAAAACTGATGGTTGAAAAGCATAAATTGGACTTCCAGTTTAGATGAGCTACCATAGACATCTCTCTCTGGTGATAAATAAACACTGGGAATTTTTTTAAAAACAATGATGTAAGGACTAAAAAAGATAGAAAAGAAGAAGGGAGCCTGGAGAAGAATAGAGAAGCACAATAACAGGGCATCTTTGCAGCCCAAAGTAAAAACAAAAGGAGTTCTAGTGACAACCCCAGGTGGATTTGGGGACTCTGGAATGAGGGACTGGGGCCTTGCTTATGTCAAGTAGTCTTGGAAATTGCTCTTCATCTCTATTGGCCAGAGACTCCCCTCCTCCAATTAGACATGGGAAAGAAACAGTAAGGGGAATCTCAACATAGCAAGTTTCAGCCCAGGAAGTACTCTTTGTGCCTGCAAGATGGAGAATCCCTTTTCCTATTCAGAGACAATAAGTAGCTCTGGCAGAGATCAACAGGAGCCTCAGTGACACCAGAGAAACCAAGCAAAATAGAAAAGTAAAGCAAAGTCTCTGAAAGTTGCATAGCCATTTTAACACAAAATTATGCCAGTACTTGTGCTAAACACAAACAGGGTTATTGCCTCATAAAATAGATTGTTTTAATATGGTTCAGAGCTCCATCATACCAAGAGCCAGGAAAATCACAACTTGAATGAGAAAAGACAATATACTTTATGAGTGTCCTGTCTGTGGGCTTTGTGTGTCCTGTTGTGGTGGGTCTGATTACTGTGAAGACACTGGTAGGTGGGACTGTTTTCTTGTCCAGTTGGCTGCCAGGCAGTCTTGTGAACAGTCTTTGAGCCACTGGTGGACAAGGCCATGTCCTGGTATGGCTCTGTTCACAGTCAGGGGGGTCCAGGTCTTGGTGCTGAGCCACAGACAGGTTGTGGCCATGTCACAGGGTAACTGGCTACTAAGCCCCAGGAAGATCTCAGAGCTAGTGCTGGTCCACCAGTGTGTATGGCCAGGTCCCAGGATGGCTGACTCTGGTGTCAAGGATCCCAGAACAAATGTTGATTGGCTGCTGGGTAGGGCCAGGCCCAGGATATCCTGGGTACTGTTGGCCTGCTAGAGAATGGGGTGGATATTGACACAGCTAGATGAAAGCCTGCTGAAGTCCCAGGGCTGGTGCTCATACACAAGTAGTGAAGCTAGATCCTAGGTCTAGTGCTGGTCAACTGACTTTCAGAGTGAAGTCTCAGGTCCCTGGCTAAAGCCAGAGGTTCCCAGAGCTGGTGTTGGCTTATTGGTATCCAGTTCCAGGGCCCATGGTGACCCAGGGCAAATGCCAACACACTGGTGGATGGAGCTAGGGATTTAAGTCACTTTGCACGGCCCTGGTAGTCCTGGAGTTGGTATAGGTAGGTGGACAGGGCAAGGTACCAGGGAATCCTTGGGCTGGTGCCAGGCTACTGGTGATTACATTGTATCTTATCACAGCTGCATGCAGGGCCTTGTTGATCCAAGAGCTGATGCCTGCCTGCTGGTGGGTGAGTCCTGGTGCCAAGTTTAGTGCCAGCATACTGGTTGGCAAAATCAGATCCTGGGGTCTCTGTCTATGGGACCTAGAGTTTCTGGAGCTGAAGTTGTCCTACTGGTGGGTGATACCAGGACTCAGGGGGTCCTGGAGCTTGTGCCCAAGCCCTGGTGGATGATGATGGATTCCAGGTCTAATAACGATCCACTGGTGGGTGGGGGTCATTCCTGTGTCCTCTGGTGGGTGAGTCCAATTCTGGAAAGGCTTGGTGGTGAGAATCTTACAGAAGCTGACCTGCTGGTGAGTAGGCCTGTGTTTCTACTCAGCTAGCTGCTTGACCTGGAGTGTCCCAGACCTGGTGCCAAATTGCTGGAGGGCAGGACTAGGTTCCAGAACTAGTAAGCAACAGGGAGGATTCCAAAATGGTACTTACCAACACCA
>NW_011401955.1:11071-11275 GCF_000754665.1 Bison bison bison | reverse complement strand
TGATGTGTGTGTGTATTAGTTATTCAGTCGTGTCTGACTCTTTGCGACCCCACCAGGCTCCTCTGTCCTTGGAAATCTCCAGGAAAGAATACTGGAGTGGGTTGCCATTCCCTTCTCCAGGTGATTTTCCCAACCCAGGGATTGAACCCAGATCTCCTGCATTTCAGGCAGATTCTTTACCAACTGAGCCACCAGGGAAACCCT
>NW_011401955.1:9846-10254 GCF_000754665.1 Bison bison bison | reverse complement strand
CACCTTGGGCATACCTCCATCCAATCTCTTGTTACAACTTGTAAAAAAAATTAAGACAGTGTTTTAGATATCATTTTCCAGTACAGAAGACAGTTATAACTAAAGTGCTCTAAAAGCAAATGGAAGAACCAGATAACTGGGAGGGATTAGGAGGAATATCAAAGAGAATATACTTCAGCTGAATCTTGAAGGATGAGGAGAAACTTGGTAGATAGGTGAAAAAGCATTTCAGGTCAGACTAAGAGAGGGCTTGAGAATGTACTATATCTTTAGAATGTAATATAAAATTCAAATTATAACAAGTCTAATCGAGAAACACTGCTTTTCCCCACTAAATGTGCTTTTCATCAATTGTATCCCATTTTAGCAAATATCACCATCTATGAAGCTATTCAATGTGGAAACTTG
>NW_011401955.1:8261-9746 GCF_000754665.1 Bison bison bison | reverse complement strand
CCTATCTTGCACTTTTCAATTCCAATCTAAACATAATTTGTACCAGTTGTATATTAAAAATATATCCAAAACCAATCTATTTTAAAAAATTCTACACCCCACCCAAGTACAAGCCACTATCACCTTTCAACTGAATAGATATAATAGCCTCTTCCCTGTTAATACTTTTACCCTTGCATTTCCACTTTTCATCCTTTTCTACAGCAAACTGTGAGATCTTATAAAAGTATAGTTTGGATATCACTCCCATTCTTAAATTTATTTTTAATTGGATCATAATTGCTTTCCAGTGCTGTGTTGGTTTCTGCCATACAACATCACAAATCACTCATAACTATATGTATATATAAATATCCCTTTCCTCCTGAGGCTCCCTCCTACCCATCTCCCAATCTTGACCCTCTAGGTCATCAGAGAATGCCAGGCTGGACTCACTGTGTTATAGCAACTTCCCACTAGCTATCTATTTTACACATGGTAATGTATATAGAGAGCTTCCCAGGTGGCTCAGTGGTAAATAATCCACCTGGCAATACAGGAGATGCAGTTTTAATATTTGGGTTGGGAAGATCTCCTGGAGGAAGAAATGTCCACCTACTCCAAGATTCTTGCCTGAAAAATTCCATGGACAGAGGAACCTGGTGGGCTACACTCCAAGGGGTTGCAAAGAGTCAGACACAACTTAGCGATTAAGCACTCACAGTGTATATATGTCAATGCTACTTTCTCAATTTTCCCCACACTCTCCTTCCCCTGCTGTGTCCACAGATCCATTCTCTACATCTCTATCTCCATCCTTTCCTTGCAAATAAGTTCAATAGTACTATCTTTCTAGATTACATATATATGTATTAATATATGATATTTGTTCTTTTTTTTTTCTGACTTACTTAGCTCTGTATAAAAGGCTCTAGGTTCATTCACCTCATCTTAACTGACACAAATTCATTTCTTTTTGAGGCTGAGTAATATTCCATTGTATGCATGCACCATAACTTCCTTATCCATTCATCCATTGATGGACATCTAGGTTGGTTCCATTTCCTGGCTATTGTAAATTGTGCTGCAGTGAACACTGGAGTACATGTGTCCTTTTCTATTAAAGTTTCTTTAGGGTATATTCCCAGTAGTGGTATTGCTGGATTATATGGTAGTTTTATTCCCATTTTTTAAAAATCATCTCTATACTGTTCTTCATAGTATCAATTCATACCCTCACCATAGAGTAAGAGAGTTCTCTTTTCTTCACATCCTCTCCAGCACTTATTGTTTATAGACTTTTTGATAATGGCCATTCTGACCAGGGTGAGATGATAACTCAGGTTTTTTAATTTGATGATTTCTCATTTCTTGAGGTAGGCTTGTATCACTATAAACTTCCTTGTTGGCACTGCTTTTGCTGCATCCCGGATCCCCTAGAGGAGGGCATGGCAACCCACTACAGTATTCTTGCCTGGAGAATCCCATGGACACAGGAGCCTGGCA
>NW_011401955.1:6365-8161 GCF_000754665.1 Bison bison bison | reverse complement strand
CACATCTGTACATGACTACTGGAGAAAAACATATAGACTATATGGACCTTTGTCAGCAAAGTGACGTCTCTGCTTTTTAATACACTGTCTAGCTTTGTCATAGCTTTTCTTCCAAGGAGGAGGCATCTTTTATGTTACAAAGGCTTGATTTGTGACCCAAGATGCAGTCTATCCTGGAGCATGTTCTGTGTGTGCTTGAGAAAACAACTGTATTTGTTCCTTAGAAATGGAATGCACTGTAGGTATCAATTAGGTGAATCTGTCTAATGTGTCATTTAAGGTTTTTGTTTCTTTATTGATTTTTTTGTCCTTTAGTGTGAATGACATGTTAAAGTCCCCCATTATTATTTACTCTCAGTTTCCCCTTTTATGGTTGATAGCATTTGCCTTATGTATTGAGATGCTCTTATGTTGAGTCCATATGTATTTATAGTTGTTATATCTTCCTCTTGGATTGATTCTTTGATTATTATGCAGTCTCCTTCCTTGTTTCTTGTAATAGTATTTATTTTAAAGTTTATTTTACCCAAAGTGAATATTTCTACTCCTACTTTCTGTTTATTTCCATTTGCATGAAATATTTTTTACAGCCTTTAACTTTTAGTCTGTATGTGTCCCTAGATCTGAAGTGTGTCTCTTAGGGCCAGCATATATATGGATCTTGTTTTGTACCCATTCACCCAGTCTGGGGCTTTTGATTGTAGTCTTTAATCCATTTACATTTAAGATAATTAATGATATGTATGATCCCATTACCACTTACTTCATTGTTTCATGTTTTTTTTAAGGTCTTTTCTTTTTCTTGTGTTTCCTGTCTACAGAGGTTCCTTCAGCATTTGTTTTAAAGTTAGTTTACTGGTGCTGAATTCTCTTAAATTTAGCTTTCCTGTAAAAGCTTTTGCTTTCTCTGTCAAATCTGAATGAGAACCTTTGAGAGGAGAATAATCTTGGTTGTAGGGTTTGTTTGTTTGTTTGTTTGTTTTTAATTTTTCATTCATCAATTTAAGTATATTTTGCCACTCCCTTCTGACCTGCAGAATTTCTGCTAAAAGATCAGCTGTTAACTTTATCAGGATTTCCTTTTATGTTATTTGTTGCTTATTCCTTGCTGCTTTTCATATTTCTTCTTTCTGCTTAATTTTTGTTAGTGTGATTAGCATGTATCTTAGTGTTTTTCTCTTAGAATTTATCCTGTGTGGGACTCTATGGATTTCATGGACTTGGGTCACTATTTCCTTTCCCCAAAAAACTCAGGAAAGTTTTTGACTATAATCTCCTCAGATTTTTTTCTCATACTCTTTCCTTTTTTCTTGTTGTTCTGGGACACCTATAATTTATATGTTGGTGTGCTTAATGTTGTCTCAGATGTCTCTGAGAATGTCCTAATTTCTTTTCATTCTTTTTTTCTTGATTCTTCTCTCCTTCAGTTATTTCCATCATTCTATCTTCCAGGTTGACTGTACAAAAAAGATCCAAATGAATCAGGTTACTATGATGGTGTGGCCAGCCACCCAAAGCCAGACATTCTGGAGAGCAAAGTCAAGTGGGCCTTAAGAAGCACTGCTGTTAGTAAAGCTAGTGGATGCAATGGAATTCCAGTAGAACTATTCAAAATCCTAAAGGGTGATGCCATCAAGTTGTTTGCCTTGAATATATCAGCAAATCTGAAACACCAGCATTGGCCACAAGACTGGAAAAGGTCAATCCTCATCCTGAGAGAGTCATTTCCTAGGCAGGTTGATAGGGAGTCTAGGGGTCCCCAAGGAGAGAGGGGTCTGGAATTCTCAAGGAGGAAG
>NW_011401955.1:5736-6265 GCF_000754665.1 Bison bison bison | reverse complement strand
CTTGCCTGGAGAATCCCATGGACACAGGAGCCTGGCAGGCTACAGTCCATGGGGTCACAAAGAGTTGGATATGCCTGAAACAACTTAATATGCATATGTTTTAGATTTTAGTGTAGTGTCATTTGTTTCTAGGTATTATTTTTCTTCCTTGATTTATTCAGTGACCTCTTGTTCATTTACAAGTATATTGTTTGGCTTCCATTTGTTTGTATTTTTTACAATTATTTTTCTAGTAATTGATATTTAATCTTAATTGATATTTAATCTCATCGTTTTGTTGTCATAAAAAAATTTCTGTTGCTGTTGTTCACTCGGTCATGTCCAATTCTTTGCGACCCCATGTACTGCAGCATGCCAGGTATCTCTGTTCTTCACTATCTACCTCCTGGAGTTTGCTCAAACTCATATCCATTGAGTCAATGATGCCATACAACCATCTCATCCTCTGCTGCCCCCTTCTCCTCCTGCCCTCAATCTTTCCCAGCATCAGGGTCTTTTCCAGTGAGTCAGCTCTTTGCATCAGGTGGCC
>NW_011401955.1:4311-5163 GCF_000754665.1 Bison bison bison | reverse complement strand
TCTTTGGATTATATAACTTCATTGTTAACACTAGCAAGCGGGTACTCTTTCTGGCCCTTTCTGATGCCTATGTCAGAAGCTTTCTCTATCTCCTTTATACTTTAATAAAATTTTATTACACAAAAGCTCTGAGCGATCAAGCCTCGTCTCTGGCCCTGGATTGAATTCTTCTCCTCCGGGGGCCAAGAATCCCGGTGTCTTCGTGTGATTCAACAACAACCTTTCAATCCCAATTCCCAAGAAGGGTACTACTGAATAATGTGCTAACCATCAGATAATTACACTCATCTCCCATGCTAGTAAGGTCATGCTTAAAACCCTGCATGCTTGGCTTCAGCATTATGCGAACCAAAATCTAGATGTCCAAGCTGAGCTTAGAAAATGAACCAGAGATCAAATTCCCAACATTCACTGGATCATAGAGAAAGCTAGGGAATTCCAGGGGAAGAAAAAAAAAAAAAAAACATCTATCTCTGTTTCATCGACTATGAGAAAACCTTTGACTATGTGGATCATAATTAACTGTGGAAAGGTCTTATAGAGAGGGGAATATCAGACCATCTTACCCATCTCCCGAGAAACCTGTATATCGGTCAAGAAGCTACAGTCAGAGCCCTGTATAGAACAACTTATCGGTTCACGATTGAGAAAGGAGTATAACAGGGCTGTCTGCTGTCATCCTGTTTGTTTCATCTATACACTGAGCACATCATGAGAAATGCCAGGCTGGATGAGTTTCAAGTTGGAATGAAGATAAGTAGGAGAAACATCAACAACCTCAGATATGCAGATGATACCACTCTAATGGCCCAAAGTGAAGAGAAACTAAACAGCCTCTTGATGAGGGTAAAG
>NW_011401955.1:2528-2816 GCF_000754665.1 Bison bison bison | reverse complement strand
GGTCTTGTAGGTCTTCATAGAACCGTTCAACTTCAGCTTCTTCAGCATTACTGGTTGGAGCATAGACTTAGATTACTGTGATATTGAATGGTTTGCCTTGGAAACGAACAGAGACCATTTTGTCATTTTTGAGATTGCATCCAAGTACTGCATTTTGGACTCTTTTGTTGACCATGATGGCTACTCCATTTCTTCTAAGGGATTCCTGCCCGCAGTACTAGATATAATGGTTATCTGAGTTAAATTCACCCATTCCAGTCCATTTCAGTTCGCTGATTCCTAGAACGT
>NW_011401955.1:0-565 GCF_000754665.1 Bison bison bison | reverse complement strand
TGTTTTTGCTGACTGTATAGAGCTTCTCCATCTTTGGCTGCAAAGAATATAACCAATCTGATTTCAGTGTTGACCATCTGGTGATGTCCATGTATACAGTCTTCTCTTGTGTTGTTGGAAGAGGGTGTTTGTTATGACCAGTGCATTTTCTTGGCAAAGTCTATTAGTCTTTGCCCTACTTCATTCTGTATTCCAAGGCCAAATTTGCCTGTTACTCCAGGTGTTTCTTGACTTCCTACTTTTGCATTCCAGTCTCCTGTAATGAAAAGGACAGCTTTTTTGTGTGTTAGTTTTAAAAGGTCTTGTAGGTCTTCATAGAACCGTTCAACTTCAGCTTCTTCAGCATTACTGGTTGGAGCATAGACTTAGATTACTGTGATATTGAATGGTTTGCCTTGGAAACGAACAGAGACCATTTTGTCATTTTTGAGATTGCATCCAAGTACTGCATTTTGGACTCTTTTGTTGACCATGATGGCTACTCCATTTCTTCTAAGGGATTCCTGCCCGCAGTACTAGATATAATGGTTATCTGAGTTAAATTCACCCATTCCAGTCCATTTCA
>NW_011401954.1:0-630 GCF_000754665.1 Bison bison bison | reverse complement strand
TATGGACACCTTATCTTTGACAGAGGAGGCAAGAATATACAATGGATTAAAGACAATCTCTTTAACAAGTGGTGCTGGGAAAACTGGTCAACCACTTGTAAAAGAATGAAACTAGAACACTTTCTAACACCATACACAAAATAAACTCAAAATGGATTAAAGATCTCAATGTAAGACCAGAAACTATAAAACTCCTAGAAGAGAACATAGGCAAAACACTCTCTGACATACATCACAGCAGGATCCTCTATGACCCACCTCCCAGAATATTGGCAATAAAAGCAAAATAAACAAATGGGACCTAATTAAACTTAAAAGATTCAGCACAACAAAGGAAACTATTAGCAAGGTGAAAAGGCAGCCTTCAGAATGGGAGAAAATAATAGCAAATGAAGCAACTGACAAACAACTAATCTCAAAAATATACAAGCAACTCCTACAGCTCAACTCCAGAAAAAGAAATGACCCAATCAAAAAATGGGACCAAAGAACTAAATAGACATTTCTCCAAAGAGGACATACAGATGGCTAACAAACACATGAAAAGATGCTCAACGTCACTCATTATCAGAGAAATGACAAATCAAAACCCTATGCGTACCATTTCACGCCAGTCAGAATGGCTGCGAT
>NW_011401953.1:0-692 GCF_000754665.1 Bison bison bison | reverse complement strand
TCCGCTTGCCTCTCGAGATGTCCCCGGGGAGAGGAGGCCGCTTGTCGAGCTGTAGTTTAGGAACCTGGGGTTTTTTTCCGAACGGTGCACGGAAAAACTGCCCCTTCGTGTGGACTTCATTCACAGGGTGGAGTTCGGAGAGGTGTCCGGGCATCGGGTTCTTATCAAGAGTGGAACGGGAAATCGGGGTCCTACGGAATGTGGAACCACCCACGAGGCCACGTCTGGAATGTCTTCGTCGAGACCGGCCTCATCCTGAGGTGCGACCGGAAGGTCGGGAACCCCTTCCAGACAAAGCAGGGGAGTCGACCCTCCTGTCCAGATCAGGAGGGGAGAAAGGGCTCAGAGAGGGGGTGCCGGAAAACCTCAGTGATCCTCTCGAGGGAGACCGGGATTTCGGGGAACTTTGTGGGTGGCATCAAGGGTGCCAAGTGCCCTTTCGACCTCCAATTCCTAACGTGGGACTTCTCCTGAGACGCTGTAGCGGGAAAGGGCTTCATCTTGCGATGACGGGGGAGCCACGTGGTTTTTCTCGAGTTACGGCGGGATTCTCGAGTTACGACGGGGAATTCAGGATGCCTCTTGTGTTGGCCCAGGCAAGTCCAATCTTCCACTCGAGTTGCGAAGGAAAGCTGGCGATTGCTCTCGAGTGACTGCAGGGCCAAGAGACCTCATCTAGGCTTGTGTCCAGA
>NW_011401952.1:0-552 GCF_000754665.1 Bison bison bison | reverse complement strand
AACCATGTAGGATTTACCTCAGGTAAGCAAAGTAGATTCAACATTCAGAGTCAGTTCATGTAGTATACTACAATGAACTAAGAAGAAAAGCCACATGGAGAGAACCCATTTGACAAAATCCAATACTTACTGATTATTAAAATTTCCAGCAAGCTAAGAATAGAGGCGAACTTACTAAACTTGATAAAAGACATTAAAAAACCCCTACAGTTAACATTACACTTAATGGTAAGAACCTAGAAGCTTTCCTCTTAAAGAAAAATTGCTGAAATTGAATCTACAACTACTTTAGGAAGGATTTAGTATTACCATATATTTTGTACCTGATAAAACAAACCAAGAAAAAATCAGTAAATACAAAGAGCACTCAAACAATATGATTAACAAATCAACCTAATGTCCTCATTTAAAACTGCTCACAACATGTTTGCATTGTGTCTCTAATGACTTTTGGGAAATTTCTAGGCTCAGCACAAACAAACTGCTTATCTGGACAGAGGACAGACACATATTTGGGTATTGTTTGTGGACAGTTGAAAGGAGAGAAGACAG
>NW_011401951.1:0-525 GCF_000754665.1 Bison bison bison | reverse complement strand
ATGGTGTTGGGGGACAGCCCCCAGTGAAATCAGAGGTGAGAGCACAAAGCAATACAGTAGGCAGACTCTGCTTTTTTGGGGGGAGATGCTCGAGAATATCCGGGTGGACTCCTGAGGCTCGATCCCGCATTTGCGTATGCCGAGCCTCCTTCCTCATGACCTTTGTCCAGAGTGGAATGCCTCCACGTCTCCCGGCACATGATCAGTGCATGCTCAGTCAGGATATCAGTGCATACTCAGCCACGTGATCACTGACGGCACAGTCACGTGATCAGCGCCTCTCAGTCACGTGATCACCGTATGATAAACACGTGGTCAGTGAACGACCAGCCACGTGATCACTGCATGCGCAGTCAGGTGGTCAGTTCCTGATCAGCCACCTGATCAGTACGTGCACAGTCCCCTGATCAGCGCCTGTCAGTCACTGATCACTGCCTGATAAACACGTGATCAGTGCCCGAACAGCCACGTCATCAGTGCATGCGCAGTCACGTGATCAGTGCATGATAGCCACGTGATCAGTGC
>NW_011401950.1:0-550 GCF_000754665.1 Bison bison bison | reverse complement strand
TCCCCCGGGGGACGACCTCGAGAGGCAAGCGGAGTTCCACTGCCTCAACCCAGACGAGGCCTGACTCTCCTGTCCCCAGTCTGCAGGGACCCTGCGATCGGAGTCTGAAATCAGAGGAACCCTGAGGTTCCTGCCTCAACTGGAGATGAGGCCCTCTTCCAATGCACCAAACCCCGTCGGAGTCCCGAAACGGCTCCCCCCCCCCAAACTCCAGTTTCCCTGACTTCTCAGAGCCACCATGAGAAGCCCCCTGAGGTCACCTGCACAAGTCGAGGGAAGCCAGGGTTTCCTGCCTCAACCCGAGAAAGACCTCGAGAGACCTTCTTCAACACGTCTCGAGGCCAGGTTCCCCTACCATGACTCGAGAGCAATGACGCGCTCCCCCTCGCCACTCGCATGGAGACCCGACTTCCCTGGCGCCCCACGAGAGGCTCACTGACCTCGCCGTCGTACCTCGTGAGAAACCGCACCCTGGGGCCGCCGCTCGAGAACCACCCCGAGACTCCCCCGTCATCGCGGAGATGAGGGCCTTCGTCTCCTGCATGGCCTA
>NW_011401949.1:0-643 GCF_000754665.1 Bison bison bison | reverse complement strand
CTGGTTTTCAGGGTCCAGGGTCTAGGCAATAGCAGTCCTGCCAAAGATACGCCATGGTGGGTGCTGAAAGTCCTGACGTGAAGTTCTTCTTTCCTCTGGGGTCTTGCCACTGGCTTTGGGGGCCTGAGGGGCAAAAGTGTGCATCTGCGTCTGAGAGAATTTCGAGCAGTCTCGCTGAAGCAAATCTCTGATTTTGTCATAGGGGATCTGAAACCAGGTGATGCTCAGAGGGAAGCTGCGTTCCAGGTGACCGTCTTGGATGCTCCTGGGCCCAAATGGAGGCTGGCTTCCTTGGCATGTGGGCTGTGTAGGCAAGCAGAGATGTGTGACTGTAGGGAGTCCTACCTGGGCCTAATGAGAGCAACTGGAAGAGAGTCTTGACATCTAGCAAATCACTGTGGCCTTGGTGGTTCAAGCCGTCTTGGTGCCTTTGAGATAGAAAAGCTGCTTTCCGCCCAAGGGAGGCATGAGCTGTGGGCCCACAAAGGAAGGTTTTGCAGGGCATCATCTGTTTGGGGACTCCATGTGCATGGGTAGTGTTAAACAGAAGGGAGGACGTGTAGGAATGCCACCTTACCTTTATGGCCTCAGGTTCCAATCTTTGTATCTGAAGAGACCCTGTATCCATGTGCACCTTTCTCAC
>NW_011401948.1:0-809 GCF_000754665.1 Bison bison bison | reverse complement strand
GATCACTTGGCTGATCATGCACTGATATCGTGACTGAGCATGCACTGATCATGTGCCGGGAGCCGGTGAGGCATTCCAATGTGGACAAAGATCATGAGGAAGGAGGCTCGGCATATGCAAATGCGGGTTCGAGCCTCAGGACTCCACCCGGATATTCTCGAGCATCCTACCCCCCCAAAAAAACCAGAGTCTGCCTACATTATTGCTTTGTGCTCTCACCTCTGATTTTAATGGGCCTGTCCCCCACACCATTTCACTCTCTCTGTCAAAGTAATTAACTTACAGCTCCAATTCATAAAGTTCCTTGTCATTCTTCCCTTTCACTTCCAGCTGAGTCTCCATCTGGAGAACGGAACCCACCACGCTTACTAATTATGCCTGGGCTGCTAAGACCACTCGAGAAGGTGTCTCGGTTGAGGCACCTTCCTCTATTCGAGAAGGCGCCTGTGGCCTACGTAAGTGGTGCACACTTCTTGTCTTGAATTTTTATTGGTCTCCCGCATAACCAAGCTCCTCAGTCTCTTTTCTCCACCGAATTTTCCTACTGAGCTCTCCTAATTCTATTATTCTTGATGTCTCTGATGAGCATATAAATAGTCGCCTAGGTCATCTATCCTTCGAAAACCCTCGGTCAGCTGGGGCTGGTCCCCGGCAGGTGGCGCCCGAACAGGGAAATCTGGAGGCAATCATCAAAGAGCTGAGCAGACCCAAACCACGAAATCAGCAGGCAATAAGCACGGAGCCCAGCAGTGACGAATCATGCTGCTCAACTGGCAATAATCAAGCAGGTCACCAGGCAGGAATCATTC
>NW_011401947.1:0-754 GCF_000754665.1 Bison bison bison | reverse complement strand
CCTGGAAGTGAGAAGTCAAGTGGGCCTTAGGAAACATCACTATTAACAAAGCCAGTGGAGGTGATGGAATTCCAGTTCAGCTATGAGAAATCCTAAAAGATGATGCTGTGAAAGTTTTGCACTCAATATGTTAGCAAATTTGGAAAACTCAGCGGTGGTCACAGGACTGGAAACAGTCAGCTTTCATTCCAATCCCAAAGAAAGGCAATGCCAAAGAATGCTCAAACTATCGCACAATTGTGCTCACCTCACACACTAGTAAATAATGCTCAAAAATTCTCTAAGCCAGAGTTCGATATGTGTGACCATGAAGTCCTAGATGTTTAAAGTGGTTTTAGAAAAGGCAGACGAACCAGACATCAAATTGCCAACATCAAGGCAATGGCACCCCACTCAGTATCCTGCCTGGAAAATCCCATGGATGGAGGAGCCTGGAAGGCTGCAGTCCATGGGGCCACCGAGGGTCAGACACGACTGAGCGACTTCATTTTCACTTTCAGGTATTGGAGAAGGAAATGGCAAACCACTCCAGTGTTCTTTCCTGGAGAATCCCAGCGATGGGGGAGCCTGGTGGGCTGCCGTCTATGTGGTCACACAGAGTCAGACACGACTGAGGTGATTTAATAGCAGCAGCGGCAGCTACTATCATCAAAAAAGCAAGAGAGTTCCAGAAAAATATCTATTTCTGCTTGTTTGACTATGCCAAAGCCTTTGACTGTGTGGATCACAATAAACTATGGAAAATTCTGAAAGA
>NW_011401946.1:0-520 GCF_000754665.1 Bison bison bison | reverse complement strand
CCACCTTTGGGATAGCCAATGACCACCTACCCTTACCAGGCCACAGAGGAGAGAAAACACTTACCACAGGAGGTCCGGGTAAGGAACAAGGAACTAACAAGCTCCCACCAACCAGGATTCTGCAGAGGTCAACAAGAGGTCAGCAAGAGATGGGAGACTGCAGTCCAGAGGTCCTAGCAACTTCCAGCGAGCAGCAAAGACCCAGCATAGTCAAAACGAATTCTAATGTTACCCAAAACAAATAAATCAACGGACAGAAGTTCTTGGAACACATGACTGAGGTTAGGGGTGAGGCAGTACATGTATGTGCCAGGATACTCTTAAAGTATACTCTTAACATAGATGAGGAGAACAAGGTAAGAGGAAAACTTACTGTTTGGTTCAGGTCGCTTCTGAGCCTTTTGGGGGAACCGACCTGAAGCCAGAGTCTAGCCGAAATACACAGGCTTTGAACATCGCTGAAGACCAACATTTCCTAAGGAAAAAACGCATTGCTTAGCTCAAGGTTTGTCTGGGAAAT
>NW_011401945.1:0-611 GCF_000754665.1 Bison bison bison | reverse complement strand
CCAAAGTACTGCCCGGAGCTCACTGATCAGGGGCCTGGTTCCCCTGCGCTGCGGCTGTGCTAGGGAGCCCAACGCACAGGGGAAGCCCGCACAGCACATCCACCTGCCTCTAGGCGGGAGGACAGCTCCAGGGAAGGCCCGGTCTGGCAGGCGCTTTCTGGGCACCAACGGAGCAACACTCTGGCTGTGGAGCCGCTCCCCAAGCCAGGGGCACCGGGACCCTGATTCCCTCCGTGCGGCGCTTAGTCTGGGCGGGGAAGCACCAGCTTGGGAATGCAGCCTGGGGCGCTTCCTTTCCCTCGGAAAGAGCTCACCCTGCGGGAGGCTTTTGGCAGTGTGCACACCCCCAGCCCCTAAGCCCTCTGCAGGGACGCCTGGCTCCTAGGTCCGAAGGGAAGGCGAGAGCTGAGCTGAGGCACCAGTCAGGCACCAGTCACGTCTCCCACAGTCCCGCTGCCTGCTCCTTCCCGGGCGCGAACGCTAGAAGCTGGGCAGGGCTTGGGGAGGCTCGCCCAGGCCAGAGCAACCTCTGGGCCGGGGCTCTGTGCTATCGCGCCTGGGCGCAGAGCTGGAGCTCCGCCGGTGTGGGAAGCTCGACTCGGGTCCTTCCC
>NW_011401944.1:0-631 GCF_000754665.1 Bison bison bison | reverse complement strand
CGTTGAGTCCAATACTTATACCTTGTACCATTTTCAGGCAAGTCTTGTGGTTCCTTCTGGAGGTGTGTGGCTCTTGCAGAAATGTGAAGATCTTCCATCGTCCTCAGACTTTGGTGTCATTTGCAATCATCCAGAAAGCTTCCAGGTCTAGGTTCCAGACACCAGCACACACAGTCAGTAGCCAACGGAGTGGATTCCAGGAATACGCATTGTTCACCGGCATTACCGTTGATATTGTTGCTGCACACTCAATGCAGTGGGCAGGGCCTGGATTGTCCACTGGGTCTCATGTGGAATGGAAAGAAAGGGCTCCCCCCTCCCCCCCCCACCACACACACCACCCACCCCCACTGTTGACAGCCTTGTGACGAGAAACGGTCCCCGAAACAAGAATCAGACAAACCAGAGAAGCCCAGATGATAGTCCTTGAGATGAAGGAACTAAGCAGCTGGTTGCGATGGCACCAAGGGGAAAGGTTGCTCTTTGTGTCTGCCCCTCTACTCCTTTCTTCCTGGACGCCTTAGGGTTTTGTCATGGAGATTTGAAATAAAGTGCACAAAAGTCATATGTGTTGAATCAAGATTTTGCATTTAACCATCTCTCAAAAAGGAAGAGAGCTTCACCTGCACAT
>NW_011401943.1:0-568 GCF_000754665.1 Bison bison bison | reverse complement strand
ATGCACTCAATATGCCAGGAAATTTGAAAATCTCAGCAGTGGCTCGGGACTGGAAAAGGTCAGTTTTCATTCCAATCTCAAAGAAAGGGAATGCCAAAGAATGCTCAAACTGACCTACAGTTGCAGTCATCTCACATGCTAGCAAAGTAATGCTCAAAATTCTCCAAGCCAGGCTTCAGCAATACATCAAGTGTTAACTTCCAGATGTTCAAGCTTGTTTTAGAAAATACAGAGGAACCAGAGATCAAATTCCCAACATCTGCTGGATCTTTGAAAAAAACAAGCAAGTTCCAGGAAAACATCTACTTCTGCAAAAAGCCTTTGACTGTGTGGATCAAAATGAACTGGAAAATTCTGAAAGAGATGGGAATACCAGACCACCAGACCTGCCTCTTGAGGAGCCTGTATGCAGGTCAGGAAGCAACAGTTAGGACTGGACATTGAATAACACACCGGTTCCAAATAGGAAAAGGAGTACCTCAAGGCTACATATTGTCACACTGCTTATTTACCTTCTATGCAGAGAAATGCTGGGCTGGAAGAAACAAAAACTGGAATCAAGATTGCC
>NW_011401942.1:0-576 GCF_000754665.1 Bison bison bison | reverse complement strand
ACCAAGTTAGATGGAGAAGAGAATAAGGAGGAGGGAGATAGAGTTGACCAGGAGAAGAAGAGGGGGAATCAAACCGGAAGAGAGCACGCTAGGCAGTAACCAATTCCCTATGTGTTATCCACAGTTTGGACCCCTCAGAGAGGTTCATGCAGTTACACAGCGAAGAGAAGGAAGAAGGAGACAGAGGTGACCAGGACAAGAAAAGAGGCAATCAAAAGGAGAGAGACAGATCCAGCCAGTAATCAGTTCCCAAAGTGTCTCCACAGCCTGGAATACACAAAGAGATTCACAGAGTGGGTAGGGAAGAAAAGGGTGAGGGAGGAGATAGAGGCGACCTGGTGGAGAAAAAGGAGAGTCAAAAGGGGGAGAGAGCAATCAAGGCAGTGATCAAACTCCCAAGTAGAAATGGGCAGTGAAGATTGGGTTCTTAAATGTACAAAATTGACAACAAATACCAAAAAGCAAACATTAAAAGTCTACAGTAAAGGTTAGAGACTCCCAAATACAGTATTAAAAAAACAAAGTAACAAAAAATGATAAAATATATATATGAAGTTTGCATTAAAAATAGGGTCT
>NW_011401941.1:0-629 GCF_000754665.1 Bison bison bison | reverse complement strand
AGTTTGAGCAAACTAAAGCTCAAAGAGTTTTAGGTAACTTATCCAATTAAGGGGCAGAATAGGAGCCTTCTGGTTCTCTCCCCCAGCACAACAAGTGTTTCTCCCACTTGAATGGACATGGTGATGTACTCACTATTTCTCAGAAAAGACAAGTGGATGGGCATTGTAAAATATTTGGTTAAATTCTACTGTATATTTTTCTACAACTTGGCTCCTCTATTGACTTCTTTAGCTGGTTATTTAAGGAAACATAAAGCAGGTTTATTGAACAAATATCAGGGAAATATTCATAGCTGGGCATGAGAAACTCTGAAGTCAATTTTTCATTGCTGATTACTCTTTCTTTGAAAAGCCCTTCATCTGCATTCCTTTGCCAGGGGCTGTTGGTATTTAAATTTACCTTTGGGTTACCTGAGTAAGGTGTCACAGAAAAAATGGCCACCTGTAATCTTACCACAGAGTCTGTATTTAATGACTACTTCCCAAGGAACCTTGAGGCAGGAAGTCATCCTTGGAGCTGACTGAGGTGTGTGGCCTCCAGAGGAGAGCTCCAGAAGCTGACTGAAAAGCACGGTCAGGCAGGCTGTCTCAAGAAAGGCGAATCTTTTGATGGGAGAAAATTGGGCATC
>NW_011401940.1:0-537 GCF_000754665.1 Bison bison bison | reverse complement strand
TCCATCCATGGGATTTTTCCAGGCAAGAGTACTGGAGTGGGTTGCCATTGCCTTCTCCTGTAAATGCATAGTGATACACCAATTCAAATTACTGCTATGGGGGAAAAACGACCATTTAACGAGACAGGAAGACAAAGCACAAACCCGACTAAGGGGACTCACGCTGTGGACCACAGCACTGCTATGACCAGAGGAAGTGGGGGACGGGGGAGGGGAGGATGGATGAGTAAACTACAGCCTCGGGGGCTGGGGGGGGGGAGTCTGGATTGAGGACGACTAAGCAGACAACAGGATGAGACAGGAAATCAAAACCAATGATGAAAGCAGACACACTGTCAGAGAACTCCAACAGCAAGGAAAACATACAGAACTGTTCTTTTCATAAATATTCGGAAAGAAATCAAGCATGAAACCACAGAGAAATCGTCAAAGAATTTTAAATATCAACTAATTAGCCAATGATGCAAATTATAAAAACAGTGTCAAAAGACCAGAAAATTGACTAGTTACCACTTCACAGGCCTCTAAAATGATTCA
>NW_011401939.1:0-686 GCF_000754665.1 Bison bison bison | reverse complement strand
CACGTGACTGAGAGGCACTGATCACGTGACTGAGAGGCGCTGATCACGTGACTGAGGGGCGCTGATCACGTGACTGGGAGGCGCTGATCACGTGGCTATCATGCACTGATCACGTGCTTCAGGAGGCAATAATCAAAGAGCTGAGCAGGCACTAATCACTTGGCTAAGAGGGCACTATTCACGGAGAGGAGCAGGAAATCGTCAAGGAGCTGAGCAAACTGTAATGAAGTGGTTAAGCAGACTCTAAACACGTGACGCAGCAGGCTCACACCCGGGACTGAGCAGACACAATTTGGGCAGCTCAGCAGACACCAATGGTGCAGCTCAGCAGACACAAATGGTGCAGCTCAGCAGACACCAATCATGCAGCTCAGCAGGCAATACTCATGGAGCTGAGCAGGCAGGAATCACACAGCTCAGCAGGCAAAGATCAAGGAGCTGAGCAGGCACGAATCTCGCAGTTCAGCTGGCAAAAATCAAGGAGCTGAGCAGACTGCCATTAAGTGGCTAAGCAGACTCTAAACACGGTGACTCAGCAGGCTTGACACCCGTGACTGAGCAGACACGAATCTTGCAGCCCAGCAGACAATATTCCTGGAGCTGAGCAGGCAGGAATCACGCAGCTCAGCAGACAATAATCAAGGAGCTGAGCAGGCAGAATCAGCAGCTCAGCAGGCAAATAATCC
>NW_011401938.1:0-658 GCF_000754665.1 Bison bison bison | reverse complement strand
TGATTGGTCTTCCGCGTAACCAAGCTCCTCAGTCTCTTTTCTCCACCGAATTTTCCTACTGAGCTCTCCTCATACTATTCTTCTTGACATCTCTGATTAGCATTAAATACTGCCTAGGCCATCTCCCTTCGAATACCCTGGATCAGTTGGGGCTGGTCCCCGGCAGGTGGCGACCGAACAGGGACCTCAGGAGGCAATACTCAAAGAGCTGAGCAGACGCGAACCACGCAATCAGCAGGCAATAAGTCATGGAGGTCAGCAGTGACGAATCATGCTGCTCAACTGGCAATAATCAAGCACGTGACCAGGCAGGAATCACGCAGCTCAGCTGGCAATTTGTCAAGCAGATGAGCCGACAGGAATCACGCTAGCTCAGATGGCAATTGTCATGCAGATGAGCCGGACAGGAATTCACGCAGTCTCAGCAGGCCCTGATCACGTGACTACTGCAGGCACTGATCACGTGGCTGATCAAGTCCAGATCACGTGACTGAGCATGCACTGATCACGTGGCTATCATGCACTGATGACGTGAAACTGGGCATGCACTGATGACGTGGCTGATCAGGCACTGATCACATGGCTCATCATAGCACTGATCACGTGTTTATCAGGCAATGAGTCAGTGGCTGACAGGCGCTGTACATGGGACTGTGCA
>NW_011401937.1:0-576 GCF_000754665.1 Bison bison bison | reverse complement strand
TGCTTGTTCAAGAGGTTGTCTTTTCTCCGTTGCATATTTATGCCCCCTCTGTCAAAAATGAGGTGGCCATGGGTGTGTGGCTTCATCTCTGGACTTCCTATTTTGTTCCGTTGATCTGTATTTCTATTTTTGGCCCAGTACATTACTATCTTGATGACTGTAGCTTTGTAGTATAGTCTGAAGTCAGGAAGGCTGATTCCTCCATTTCCGTGTTTCTCAAGATTGATTTGCTCATTGAGGTCTTTTGTGTTTCCACACAAATTGTGAAATTATTTGCTCTAGTTCAGTGAAAATCCTCGTTGGTGTTTTTTATGGGGATTCCACAGTTGAATCCAAGAATATCAATGGTGAATGAATGTACCAATAGATTGTCTTGGGTTGTATACTCATGGTCACTGTATTGATTCTTCTGATCCAAGAATATGCTATACTTCTTGATCTATTTGTGCCATCTTTGATTTCTTTCAACATGGTTTTATAGGTTTCTGTACCACGTCCTTGCTTTCTTTGGGGGAACATATTCCTAAATCTTTGAGTCTCTTCATTGGATGGTGAATGAGATACTTTCCTTAAGTT
>NW_011401936.1:0-507 GCF_000754665.1 Bison bison bison | reverse complement strand
GGGGGTGTGTGTGTGTGGGGGGGGGAGTGGGAGCCCTTCTTTCCATTCCACATGACACCCAGTGGACAATCCCAGGCCCTGCCCACTGCATTGAGTGTGCAGCAACAATATCAACGGTAATGCCGGTGAAGAATGCGTATTCCTGGAATCCACTCCGTTGGCTACTGACTGTGTGTGGTGGTGGTCTGGAACCTAGACCTGGAAGCTTTCTGGATGATTGCAAATGACATCAAAGTCTGAGGACGATGGAAGATCTTCACATTTCTGCAAGAGCCGCACACCTCCAGAAGGAACCACAAGACTTGCCTGAAATGGTCAAGGTATAAGTATTGGACTCAACGTTGGAAGGTCTCCACCTTTGCTATGGAAGTCAAACGATCTTTCTTTGAAATGAAAATGGAGCATACTGAACGTTCACAGTCTTCTAGAGCATATGAAAAGCCCTAACTTGTAGAAACCTGCTGTACGAGTTCCTTGAAAGCAAGAACCTCTATGTATGGATATGTC
>NW_011401935.1:0-625 GCF_000754665.1 Bison bison bison | reverse complement strand
CGTTATTTTCAGAGAAAAATGGAATCCTTTATGCCCATTGAATTTCTTAAAGCACAAAGCAATTCGGTTAGCGTAGAACGTATTCCCAGCAAAACATAAACCACCTTAAACTTCTATTTGTGACTGGTATTATCCTATAAAAATACATAAAGACTTGGATATCTGTATGGAATAGTTTCTTCCAGTTATGCAGAATTTGGCCTGATTCATGGTTTCTTTTTCTGCACCCTCTGGGTTTGATTATAAAACAGGAATTGAAATATGGAGTCAGTCAAATTTGAGGTCAAAAATGCGACAATGTTGTGTAAAAGTTTCAGCGGAAAAAACCCTTAGATTACTTTGCATCCTGTGGGAGAGCTCAAGCAGATGGTACCTGATGTCTGTGAGGACAGTGGAAACCTGGGACAGAGGTGGGGCCTGTTTTCCGGTCCCCTCCCAGCCTGAGCTGGGAGTCCTGACAATCTCTGACAGGCTGGAGAAATGATCACCTCTTCTGTTTCCACAATGTCCTGCTCATTTGTGGCTCATGGAATCCTATGCTCTGTAGACACTGTATTGCATTCATTTCACAGAGAGGAAATCCCAAACCTCAGGAATTCATTGACCTGGCCCAGTTCACATAAAT
>NW_011401934.1:0-732 GCF_000754665.1 Bison bison bison | reverse complement strand
CTTGGCCCCCAGAGGAGAAGAATTCAATCCGGGGCTAGAGACGAGGCTTGATCGCTCAGAGCTTTTGTGTAATAAAGTTTTATTAAAGTATAAAGGAGATAGAGAAAGCTTCTGACATAGGCATCAGAAGGGGGCAGAAAGAGTACCCCCCTGCTAGTCTTCAGCTGGATGTTATATAGTCACTAGCAGTCTGTTAATGAAAGAAAGGAATGTCTTAAAATTCAGAATGGCACCAGGCCCCTCACCCATAAGATGCATTTTGGGATAATCTTGGCACCAAATGGTTTATCCTGGGCCATAAAATGATTAACTTGAATCTTGAAGAAGGGCAGACCACCATACAAATAGTTTCATTTACATAGATTAGGGGAACAATATCTGAGTATAACATACTGGTTTGTCAAGTAGGTTCTGGGCCAAGAGGCAGAACTGACTTGGAGACAGAGTTTGGGGTAAAGGCATAGTACATTAGCATAGCTTAAGACAAACATTTCCATAAGAAAAAGGCATTGGTTATCTCTAGGCTCAAGAGTAGCTAACTTCAGGCAAAACCAGGTGTCATTATGGCAACACAGTATTTTAAGAGAAACCTCCCTTTGAATTTGTATAGAGAAGGAAAAAATATTGCTAGTTTGTTTCCTCCTGCCGCTTAAGAGAGATAAAAATGTCTGACACTTGCAGGCTATTTCCTCCATTTGGAGACCCCTGGCCTTCCTGCCTGTTACCCTCTCA
>NW_011401933.1:0-660 GCF_000754665.1 Bison bison bison | reverse complement strand
GATTAATATAATTGTGGTTACACCACCCATCAAACAGAGGATTTAACTGGGAATTATCATTTGATCCATTTGTGGGGTTATATGAAGTTAAACTAAAATAAATGGACATGAAAATGATGCAGTTTTATGGACAGATTCTATGTTTTTAGTCAGCAAATACAAAAAATGGAAAGGTTTTGCCTATGCTCTCCTCTAGGTGTTTTATAGTTTCTGGTTTAGATCTTTAATCCATTTTGAGTTTATTTTTGTGTATGGTGTTAGAAGTGTTCTAGATTCATTCTTTTATAAGTCGTTGACCAGTGCTAGAGAGAGTGTGGAGAAAAGGGAACCCTCTTACACTCTTGTTGGGAATGCAAACTAGTACAGCCACTATGGAGAACAGTGTGGAGATTCCTTTAAAAACTGGAACTAGAACTGCTATACGACCCAGCAATCCCACTGCTGGACATACACACCAAGGAAACCAGAATTCAAAGAGACACGTGTACCCCAATGTTCATCGCAGCACTGTTTTTAATAGCCAGGACATGGAAGCAACGTAGATGTCCATCAGAAGATGAATGGATAAGAAAGTGGTGGTACATATACAAAATGCAATATTACTCAGCCATTAAAAATAATACATTTGAATCAGTTCTAATGAGTGGATGGAACTGGAGC
>NW_011401932.1:0-948 GCF_000754665.1 Bison bison bison | reverse complement strand
AAAATTAAGAGAATGTACTAGACTGGTAAAGAGACATTCCAAAGGTGTTTGTTCCTTTTCAATATATAAACAGGATGCTAAACTCAGGACTCTGCCATCCACCTCTGTGTTGGCAGGCAGGGAAGACAAGATTCATCCTGAAGCTGGTAAAGCAGAAGCTTCAGGATTCCTCAGTCGCAGGGCCGTTTCCAAGGGCCTGGGAGAGCCTAGGCAAAGAGGTTATATGATTTTCTGTTTCTGTAGAATTTGCAAGAGTATTTAAAATATTCTAGCTGCAATGCTTTAGGACCATGGTCCATATCCGCTCTGGGTTTTCACTTTTTCACATTCCCCCCAGTGGGCAGTGGTGGTATAGCAGCTAGGGGCATATTTTGGAATTCCAGCTAGCAAGATCCAACTTCAAGCCTTCTCAGTCTTGGCACCCTTGACATTTGGGGCTGGATAATCTTTGCTAGGGGTGTTGTCCTGAACACTGAAGGATGTCTGCAGCATTCCTGGTCTTCATCCACTGGGTGTCAGTAGTAACCCCCTTCCCTACCCACTCCTATAATTGTGACAAAGTCCCCTGGAAGGAAAAATTGAAGCCCAGCCATTGCAAGCACTGGCCTTGTGCTGTATCTACCTTGCATTAGAGCATAACCACGTGGCCCAGGGTCATACTTGTGTCCAGGTTTACAGTATTGCTAACAGTGTCAATACGGGCATGGCTTCCACAAATACCTGGACTCCTCTTAGTGTCAACTCACCCACTCTCGTGACACAAGAGTGCAAGACCAGGATGCCAGTATGGAGGCACACAGGATGGAGCAGAAAGAGAGGTTGGAAATGATGGCGTTACGAGGCCGTTTAGAAATTTCTTCCAAGTCTTACAAATCATGTATGCAAACAACTTGATGGAGATTTTCCAATGATGACAGCAAGTCCCTAAAAATATATGTGGTTTATTAT
>NW_011401931.1:0-530 GCF_000754665.1 Bison bison bison | reverse complement strand
TTTGGTGCATTGGAAGAGGGCCTCATCTCCAGTTGAGGCAGGAACCTCAGGGTTCCTCTGATTTCAGACTCTGATCGCAGGGGTCCCTGCAGGACTGGGGACAGGAGAGTCAGGCCTCGTCTTGGGTTGAGGCATGGAACTCCGCTTGCCTCTCGAGGTGTCCCCGGGGAGAGAGGCCACTTGTCGAGCGGTATTTGGAACCTGGGGGTCTTTTCCGGACGATGCACGGGCGAGTCACTGCCCCTTCGTGTTGACTGCATTCACAAGGTGGAGTTCGGAGAGGTGTCCGGGCATCGGGTTCTTACCAAGAGGGGACCGGGAAATCGGGGTGCTTCGCAATGTGGAAGCACCCACGAGGCCACGTCTGGAATGTCGTCGTGAGACCGGCCTCATCCTGAGGTGCGACCGGAAGGTCGGGAACCCCTTCCAGACAAAGCAGGGGAGTCGACCCTCCTGTGGAGATCAGGAGGGTAGAAGGGGCTCAGAGGAAGTGGTGCCGGAAAACCTCGGTGTTCCTCTCCAGGGAGACC
>NW_011401930.1:0-654 GCF_000754665.1 Bison bison bison | reverse complement strand
ACCCCACCTCCCCTTTGGCCCACGCCTGCTCTGACCTCCCTTTCCCACGGGAAGTCTGTGGATCACAATCACCGGTCTGCCTGGAACACTGTCTGCACCGCTCTCAGTGCTTTTAAAGGCGCCTCAGACAACCCGCAGCAGAAAAGCCTCGGACCCACAGCTCGGAGCTGAGCACCATTGGTATCTCCCATTAAAGCAGAGGTGAGCGTGTCACCAGAGTCTGGGCTGAACAAGCCCCAGCACAGATGCTCAGGCCCTG
Organism: Bison bison bison; assembly: GCF_000754665.1. Classification (NCBI taxonomy): domain Eukaryota; kingdom Metazoa; phylum Chordata; class Mammalia; order Artiodactyla; family Bovidae; genus Bison; species Bison bison. Next base: position 395 of record NW_011401930.1, on the reverse strand, counting down.
AGCACTAAGGCCTGGGCCTGCAGGTGCCAGGAGCTCACTCAGCAGGGGCCTGCTGGAGGCAGGGCAGCCCCGCCTTGACTGTGAGCCGCCTGTACTGCAGGACCACCCAGGCTCTGCTCAGTCTTGTCTCTGAGATGAGGGTGGTGCCTTCATGTGCAAGATTCCTAAACCCAGGAGACAGGGCCTTCCTCCGAGGACAGGACACCCCATACGTCTGCAGAGTGGCCAGGGCCAACCACCAGCTCAGCCTGCTCAGGGTCACACGCTGCTCTGCTCGACGGATTTGCGAACACTGTGCTGCACAGGAGATGGAAGTCTGGAATCTCCCGGAGCCACACCTGTCTTCCCTCCCACCTCCCCTCCCTCCTGACAGAACTGTTCCCTTCTCTGCTCCA
>NW_011401929.1:0-668 GCF_000754665.1 Bison bison bison | reverse complement strand
GTTTTCTGAAGAAAAGGTCTTAAAATGTTAACAGGCCTCCGGGCCAGAAGATGATGCAAATCACCGAAGCGTTTGCATATGATAAGTTTGCAGGAAGAAAGCCTGGTTTGCTGCAAGACTCTACCCCTTCCCCCATTATCCTCTATGCATAACTTAAGGTATAAAAACTACTTTGAAAAATAAAGTGCGGGCCTTGTTCACCGAAACTTGGTCTCACCATGTCGTTCTTTCTCTTACCTTCTGGCTGAATTCTTCAGCCTCTTTTCTCCACTGAATTTCCTCACTGAGCTATCCTCATTCTATTACTCTTTATATCCTTAATTAACATTTAATTAAGCAGTTGTTTCCTGATCTTCGCCTAGGCCGTCTCTCCTTCGAATACCCTGGATCAACCGGGGCTGGTCCCCCGGCACCCTACCATGGCTCGAGAGCAATGACGCGCTCCCCCTCGCCATTCGCATGGAGACCCGACTTCCTTGGCGCCCCACGAGAGGCTCACTGACCTCACCGTCGTACCTCGTGAGAAAGCGCACACTGGGGCCGCCGCTCGAGAACAACCCCGAGACTCCCCCGTCATCGCGAGATGAGGGCCTTCGTCTCCTGCATGGCCTAGAGACCAATCTCGCGACCTCTCTCCAAACGCCTCAGGAGGCTTGACTCCCTTTAGT
>NW_011401928.1:0-531 GCF_000754665.1 Bison bison bison | reverse complement strand
GGAGGGGAATCATCCAGACAGAGGAAAGACACCAGGCCGAGAAGGCAAGAGAGATTCTTTACACAAGTGAATCGGATGCTTTTCTGTCCATGTGTTCCCTAATCACACCATCACGGAAATCCAGCCAGCCAGCCAGCCAGCCACCCACCATCGTTTCGCTCCTTTCCTGTTCTCTACATTTTGAACGGCGAGTGAGGGAGAGAGTCTTTACAATGGTTTGAGAGGAGTTTGGAAATGTCGTGGGACCATGGTACTTTTCAAGCCATGGAGGAACGTGACGGCCTCTTTTGTCCGCTTCGGCGTTCAGGGTCATCCCCAATCCCCCTGCCGAGTGAGGCCTGTGTGTCGCTGTGTGCTGGAGGACACCGTGCTGTCCCCATCTTGATCTTGGACTGAACTAAAACCACCGTTGGGAGTGTGTTCGGTTGCTTGGCTTCCTTTCCGTTTCCCTATGGCACTCACCTGACCGTCCTGTCCACTCTTGGGATCTTTCATCTCCTCCGTCCCCCTCAAGGCAATCGGGGTCCTTTT
>NW_011401927.1:0-633 GCF_000754665.1 Bison bison bison | reverse complement strand
GGCAGCATATAGGTGGGTCTTGTTTTTTAATTCTATCACTCACCCTGTCTTTGTTTGAAGCATTTAGTCTATTGACATTTAAAGTAATTATTCCCTTCCATCCAGGCTTCCACATAACATTGAGCAGTGTTCCCTGTGCTCTACAGTAGACTTTTGGCGGTTATCTATTTTAAATATAGCAGTGTATCTAGGAGGGAGCTCAATGAATTGGGAAGAATGGATACATGTATACGTATGGCTGAGTCCCTTTGCTGTACCCAAAACTATCACAACATTGTTAATCGGCTATACTCCAATACCAAATAAAAAGTTTAATAAAAAATAAAATAACTACCGACAGTCATGTACCTACTGCCGTGTTATTACTCTATTTTCTAGGTTTTTTTTTTTTGGTTCTTCTCAGTTCATTTCCTTTTTTGTTTCTTTTCTTATGGTTGAAGATTTTGTTTAATAACATTCTTACGTTCCTTTCTTTTTCGTTTTTGTGTATCTGTTGTAGGTTTTTGACTTGTGGTGTCTACTTATTTTAAACTGGTAGTAATTTAAGCTCAAACGCATTGTGAAGGAGCTGCATTTTTTACTCCCTTCTCCTACACTTTGCGTTTTTGATGTCATAGTTTACATCTCATGTGT
>NW_011401926.1:0-523 GCF_000754665.1 Bison bison bison | reverse complement strand
CTGCTCTGCTTCTTGATTATTGCCTGCTGAGCTGCGTGATTCCTGCTTGCTCAGCTCCAGGATTATTGCCTGCTGAGCTGCGTGATTCGTGCCTGCTCAGCTCCTTGATTACTGTCTGCTGAGCTGCGTGATTCCTGCCTGCTCAGCTCCAGGAGTATCGTCTGCTGGGCTGCAAGATTCGTGTCTGCTCAGTCACGGGTGTCAAGCCTGCTGAGTCACGTGTTTAGAGTCTGCTTAGCCACTTAATGGCTAGTCTGCTCACGCTCCTTGATTTTTGCCTAGCTGAACTGCGAGATTCGTGCCTGCTCAGCTCCTTGATCTTTGCCTGCTGAGCTGTAGTGATTCCTGCCTGCTCAGCTCCATGAGTATTGCCTGCTGAGCTGCATGATTGGTGTCTGCTGAGCTGCACCATTTGTGTCTGCTGAGCTGCACCATTGGTGTCTGCTGAGTCTGCCCAAATTGTGTCTGCTCAGTCACGGGTGTAGAGCCTGCTGCGTCACGTGTTTAGAGTCTGCTTAACCAC
>NW_011401925.1:0-536 GCF_000754665.1 Bison bison bison | reverse complement strand
CACTATTTGCAGATGACATGAATCCTCTACATAGAAAATCCTAAAGACTCCACCAGAAAATTACTAGAACTAATCAATGATTATAGTAAAGTTGCAGGATATAAAATCAACACACAGAAATCCCTTGTATTCCTATACACTAATAAATGAGAAAACAGAAAGAGAAATTAAGGAAACAATTCCATTCACCATTGCAACGAAAAGAATAAAATACTTAGGAATATATCTACCTAAAGAAACTAAAGACCTATATATAGAAAACTATAAAACACTGGTGAAAGAAATCAAAGAGGACACTAATAGATGGAGAAATATACCATGTTCATGGATTGGAAGAATCAATATAGTGAAAATGAGTATACTCCCCAAGGCAATTAATAGATTCAGTGCAATCCCTATCAAGCTACCAACGGTATTCTTCACAGAGCTAGAACAAATAATTTCACAATTTGTATGGAAATACAAAAAACCTCGAATAGCCAAAGCGATCTTGAGAAAGAAGAATGGAACTGGAGGAATCAACCTACCTGACTTCA
>NW_011401924.1:0-646 GCF_000754665.1 Bison bison bison | reverse complement strand
GTACAAGTCCAGGGAACCCAGGGTTTCCTGCCTCAACCCGATAAAGACCTCCAGAGACCTCTTCAAACGCATCGAGGCCAGATTCCCCCACCATGACTCGAGAGCAATGACGCGCTCCCCCTCGCCACTTGCATGTAGACCCGACTTCCCTGGCACCCCACGAGAGGCTCACTGACCTCGCCGCCGTACCTCGTGAGAAACCGCATACTGGGGCCGCCGCTGGAGAACAACCCCGAGACTCCCCCGTCATAGCGAGATGAGGGCCTTCGTCTCCTGCGTGGCCTAGAGACCAATCTGGCGACCTCTCTCCAAACCCTCAGGAGGCTTGACTCCCTTTAGTCCAGCCAGTGAGCTCCAAGAGATACAAGTCGCGAATCGGGAGCAGAGCGGGGTGCTTTGCTTCCACTCGAGATGAATGCCTGTCTCCCCGGGTGCGTCTGGAATGCAACCCCGAGATCCCTGTCGCCCCTGGAGAGGAACATTGGCTTCTGGACACAAGCCTAGATCAGGTCTATCAGCCCTGAAGTCACTCGAGAGCAATCCCCAGCTTTCCTTCGCAACTCGAATGGAAGATTGGACTTCCCTGGGCCAACACAAGAGGCATCCTGAATTCCCCGTCGTAACTCGAGAATCCCACAGCAACTCG
>NW_011401923.1:0-622 GCF_000754665.1 Bison bison bison | reverse complement strand
TGGTATAAAAGAGTCCTTATATGTTAGATGTAGCCAATAAAACATATTTTGAAGTATTTCCACTTACATATATTCAATAACTGAGTAGAGTCTTGAGTCATTCTGCATTTGGGTTTTAATTTTTCCATGTTGTTATACCTAATGGGATTAAAAGTCAATGTAATTTTTTTATACCCAAAACTCATACACACATGGGTATGTATGTGGATATGTCAAAATAAAATTTTAGGCAACATTATTCAGGTGGCCAAACACTTTGCTTGCTCCCAAGATCTTAAATGAACTGTTTGGGAAGCCCAACATTGCTTAATAAATTACTGGCTGAATGCTTTAGATACTGTTGCTGAAAGGCTCTCCTTTAATCTAGTTCGTCTTCCACTATTGTTTCTGTAATAAGAGATGGCGTTCTTACATATGAGGAAACCTTGAGGCCATACAATTGTTACTCTCATTTGCTTAGAGATATTGTTTGAAGAAAGCTGTTGTTCTCCCCACATTGGATACAATTTTAAACATTCAAGTCTGTAATAACATAGGAACATGTTGGAACCACATGCACAATGGTCAACTAGCTGGATTTAGGATAACAGCTACCCACTTAATGGCTAAAAGAGATGCCAAG
>NW_011401922.1:0-925 GCF_000754665.1 Bison bison bison | reverse complement strand
TTCTCCTGAGACGCTGTAGCGGCACAGGGCTACATCTTGCGATGACGGGGGAAGTCACGTGGTTTTTCTTCAAGGTGTAGCAGGATTCTCGAATTACGACGGGGAATTCAGGATGCCTCTTGTGTTGGCCCACGGAAGCCCAATCTTCCATTCGAGTTGCGAGGGAAAGCTGGGGATTGCTCTCGAGTGACTGCAGGGCCAATAGACCTCATCTAGGCTTGTGTCCTAAGGCAATGTTCCTCTCCAGGGGTGACAGGGATCTCAGGGTTGCATTCCAGACACACCCGGGGAGACAGGCATTCATGTCGAGTGGAAGCAAAGAACCCCGCTCTGCTCTCGAGTCGCGACGGGTATCTCTTGGAGCTCAGTGGGTGGACTAAAGGGAGTCAAGCCTCCTGAGGCGTTTGGAGAGAGGTCGAGAGATTGGTCTCTAGGTCATACAGGAGACGAAAGCCCTCAAGTCGCGATGACGGGGGAGGCTCGGGGTTGTTCTCGAGCGGCGGCCCCAGTGTGCGGTTTCTCGCGAGGTACGACGGCGAGGTCAGTGAGCCTCTCGTGGGGCGCCAGGTAAGTCGGGTCTCCATGCGGGTGGCGAGGGGGAGCGCGTCATTGCTCTCGAGTCATGGTAGGGGAATCTGGCCTCGAGACGTGTTGAAGAAGGTCTCTCGAGGTCTTTCTCGGGTTGAGGCAGAAACCCTGGCTTCCCTTGACTTGTGCAGGTGACCTCAGGGGGCTTCTCATGGTGGCTCTGAGAAGTCAGGGAAACTGGAGGTGGGAGGGGGCCTCTCGGGCACTCCACTGGGTTTGGTGCGATTGGAAGAGGGCCTCATCTCCAGTTGAGGCAGGAACCTCAGGGTTCCTCTGACTTCAGACTCCGATCGCAAGGTCCCTGCAGACTTGGGACAGGAGAGTCAGGCCTCGTCTT
>NW_011401921.1:0-540 GCF_000754665.1 Bison bison bison | reverse complement strand
CAGACAAACCAGAGAAGCCCAGATGATAGTCTTGAGATGAAGGAACTAAGCAGCTGGTTGCGATGGCACCAAGGGGAAAGGTTGCTCTTTGTAGTCTGCCCCTCTACTCCTTTCTTCCTGGACGCTTAGGGTTTGTCATGGAGATTTGAAATAAAGTGCACAAAAGTCATATGTGTTGAATCAAGATTTTGCATTTAACCATCTCTCAAAAAGGAAGAGAGCTTCACCTGCACATGTTTCTTCAAAACCGTCAATTGCTTTTCAATTCTGGGGTTTCTCTCTTGCCTTGTTCAGTTAGCCTTAACAGTAAAAATCAACGAAAACTACATAAAGATTCAAAGATACCAACAAAGGACAGCTTCTGTTTCTGAAATCATCTTTCCATTTAGTAGAACACGAGCTCTATTCTTTGTATTTTGCCTAGGGAATTAGCAATGTCCTGGTTCAGATGGCAAGGCATCCGCGCGCAGGAGACTGGGGTTTGATCCCTGGGTCGGGAAGATCCCGCCGGAGAAGGAAATGGCAACCCACTCCCAGTAT
>NW_011401920.1:0-695 GCF_000754665.1 Bison bison bison | reverse complement strand
AATCTTCCATTCGAGTTGCGAAGGAAAGCTGGGGATTGCTCTCGAGTGACTGCAGGGCCAATAGACCTCATCTAGGCTTGTGTCCAGAAGCCAGTGTTCCTCTCCAGGGGGCGAAAAGGGGATCTCGGGGGTTGCATTCCACACACACCCCGGGGAGACAGGCATTCATGTCGAGTGGAAGCAAAGAACCCCGCTCTGCTCTCGAGTCGCGACGGGTAGTCTCTTGGTAGGCTCACTGGGTGGGACTAAAGGGAAGTCAAGCCTCCTGAGGCGTTTGGAGAGAGGTCGCGAGGCTGGCCTCGAGGCCATGCAGGAGACAAGGCCCTCATCTCCGCGATGACGGGGGAGTCTCGGGGTGGTTCTCGAGCGGCGGCCCCAGGGTGCGGTTTCTCACGAGGTACGACGGCGAGGTCAGTGAGCCTCTCGTGGGGCGCCAGGGAAGTCGGGTCTCCATGCGAGTGGCGAGGGGGAGCGCGTCATTGCTCTCGAGTCATGGTAGGGGAATCTGGCCTTGAGACGTGTTGAAGAAGGTCTCTCGAGGTCTTTCTCGGGTTGAGGATGGACACCCTGGGGTCCCTCGACTTGTGCGGGTGACCTCAGGGGGCTTCTCATGGTGGCTCTGAGAAGTCAGGGAAACTGGAGGTGGGAGGGTCCTCTCGGGACTCCCCTGGGTTTGGTGCATTGGAAGAGGGCCT
>NW_011401919.1:0-555 GCF_000754665.1 Bison bison bison | reverse complement strand
TTATACAGAGTGAAGTAAGCCAGAAGGAAAAACACCAATACAGTATACTAAATGCATATATATGGAATTTAGAAAGATGGTAACAATAACCCAGTGTACGAGACAGCAAAAGAGACACTGATGTATAGAACAGTCTTATGGACTCTGTGGGAGAGGGAGAGGGTGGGAAGATTTGGGAGAATGACATTGAAACATGTAAAAATATCATGTAAGAAACGAGCTGCCAGTCCAGGTTTGATGCACGATACTGGATGCTTGGGGCTAGTGCACTGGGATGACCCAGAGGGATGATATGGGGAGGGAGGAGGGAGGAGGGTTCAGGATGGGGAACACATGTATACCTGTGGCGGATTCATTTTGATATTTGGAAAAACTAATACAATTATGTAAAGTTTAAAAATAAAATTTAAAAAAATAAATAAATAAACACACAGGCCACCTCTTCAACAGTTTCATAAACTGCTAGAGGTATATAGTGGCTTCCCAAGTGATTCCAGGGGGAAAAATCTGCCTATCAATGCATGAGACGCAAGAGACACAGGTTTGGTCCCTGGG
>NW_011401918.1:0-598 GCF_000754665.1 Bison bison bison | reverse complement strand
TATTTTGGTCAAAATTTTGCATCATTTACCCTCACATGTTTTGCTGAATTTTATATCCAGACATCCAGTTATTTTTCCTGTCAGATGTAAACAATCTCCTATTCCAAATGCTCAGATAGCCTTTACTGACGGGTCAGCAAATGGTAAAGCCTCCATAGTTACTAAAAATCACCAACAGGTTTTAGAAACACGGGAAACTTCAGCTCAAAGAGCTGAAATAACAGCAGTCATAGAGGCTTTTGCTATGTTTGCAGATGAGGAATTTAACCTTTATTCTGATTCTCAGTATATTGTCAGGTTGTTTCCACACATTGAAACTGCGGTTTTGCCTGAAAATAAAACTACCATATTTAATTTGTTAACTAAATTTGGAAAGAAATAAAGTATTTTTCATTGGACACATTTGGGCTCATTCCAGATTGCCCGGCCCTTAAAATGCCTTTAATGATTTGGCTAACTTGTTAACCAGAAATACAGTGGCTACTGTGATTGAGGAGGCCAGAGCCTCCCACTTACTTCATCATCAATACGCTACTGCTTTAAGATATCAATTCCAAATTCCCAGAAGACTGCTCGAGAAATTGTGCGTTCTTGCTTA
>NW_011401917.1:0-717 GCF_000754665.1 Bison bison bison | reverse complement strand
GATTGTCCCATGGTAAGCACAAGATATATAGTTTACAGGTGGTATGCTGTAGGGTTATTTCTGCTCTACTGTCCTTAAGGCATGCCTTTATTTCCTGACACCAAGATCCACTCTATATTTCCTAAGACATGTTTCAATGTTGCTTATCTGTCCCCACAGAGACAGATACATTCCTGATGGTGTTTGCAGCACATCAGCATGGTCAACAAGTTCTTTGAAGACATGATATATTTTCCTTAGTAATTTCATTATCTTTCTCTTCTGGAGCTACAATCACACAAACTATTTTCAGTCATGCTAAGACCCTCCTCAAATTTTTGCCTCAATTCTTTCTTGGGGTTGGAAGGAACTTCTGTTTGCCCTCCTACCAAGGTGAGTGCAGATATCATGTCTTCAATGTGTTTTATGTCTACTCTCTATTTTTTAATGTATTCTTTCACATCAAGGTGAAACTTAGAGCCTGCAAATGACTACATTTTAAGCACTTACTAAATTATCAATAAAGAAATGTAATAACCAATCAATGCTCTACACATTACTTAACAGCATCCTATAACCTGCACTTATCATAATTCACCTTTCCTATTTGCTGAGAAATTATTACAAGTTGATACCTATTTATTGTATTTACATGAATGTTAAATGTGGGAATTCAAATTATAAAATGATTGCTGTCTTTTATGAAATTTACAGTCTACAATAACCCATTCTAAGCAT
>NW_011401916.1:0-529 GCF_000754665.1 Bison bison bison | reverse complement strand
TCAAGACTTACATATTGAAATGGACCTGAAAAATTGGTTCCACCTCTAGATATTGGCCCCCTTCCCCACCTTTTTTCCCCTCTTAATAGAATCCTTTCTTTTTTCCCATCAATCTTTGCTTCAAAGCCCCCAATTTACAAAGCAGGGACAGCTGGTGTTCTGGGCGCAGAGCGTCTCCGTGGGCTCCGCGGTTCCGGCCTCGCTGCGCGGGGGGTCCTGGCAGATTTGATGTGCTGAGGACGATGGAGAAGGTATCTGTGTACCATTTATTCCTTGAATGAGGATGAAGTTGGCCTTTGACCTGGAGGCTGGGTGCTGGCTGAACTGCCCAAGTTTACTGAGTCCCAGTGCTCTGACCGCCTTTGGTTCTACTAAACAGTTTGGGGCGGTCACTTTGATTAACATCAACCTGGCTTATGTTAAGTATTCAGGTTATTTATTATGCATTATTCTTGTGCTTTGGAATGAGCAGACTCAAAAACTCCTTCTTCGTATGGATTCCATATGTGGCTTTTAAGTCAGCAGAGAC
>NW_011401915.1:0-882 GCF_000754665.1 Bison bison bison | reverse complement strand
CAAAAGAACACTTTCTAACACCATAACACAAAAATAAAACTACAAAATAGGATTAAAAGATCTAAACGTAAGACCAGAAACTATAAAACTACCTAGAGGAGAACATAGGCAAAACACTCTCTGACATACATCACAGTAGGATCCTCTATGACCCACCTCCCAGAATATTGGAAATAAAAGACAAAAATAAACAAATGGGACCTAATTAACCTTAAAAGCTCTGCACATCAAAGGAAACTATTAGCAAGGTGAAAAGACAGCCTTCAGAATGGGAGAAAACAATAGCAAATGAAGAAACTGACAATCAACTAATCTCAAAAAATATACAAGCAACTCTTACAGCTCAACTCCAGAAAAATAAATGACCCAGTCAAAAAATGGGCCAAAGAACTAAATAGACATTTCTCCAAAGAAGACATACAGATGGCTAACAAACATATGAAAAAGATGCTCAACATCACTCATTGTCAGAGAAATGCAAATCAAAACCACTATGAGGTACCATTTCACGCCAGTCAGAATGGCTGCAAATCCAAAAGTCTACAAGCAATAAATGGTGGAGAGGGTGTGGAGAAAAGGGAACCCTCTTACACTGTTGGTGGGAATGCAAACTAGTACAGCCACTATGGAGAACAGTGTGGAGATTCCTTAAAAAACTGGAAATAGAACTGCCTTATGATCCAGCAATCCCACTGCTGGGCATACACTCTGAGGAAACCAGAATTGAAAGAGACATGTGTACCCCATTGTTCATTGCAGCACTGTTTATAATAGCCAGGACATGGAAGCAACCTAGATGTCCATCAGCAGACGAATGGATAAGAAAGCTGTGGTACATATACACAATGGGGTATTACTCAGCCATTAAAAAGAATACATTTG
>NW_011401914.1:0-613 GCF_000754665.1 Bison bison bison | reverse complement strand
ATTCAGCAGTCCCACTCCCAGGCATATATCCACCAAAAGTATAACTGAATAAGATACATGCACCGTCTGTGCACATATATCTGTGTGTGCGTGCGGGTGCGCGCGAGCTGGGGCGTTCGCCGGCGAGGGATGGGGGTGGGGTGGGGTGGGGGCTGGGGCTGGGGCTGGGGCTGGAGCTGGTGCAGCCCCCCGGGATTGCCTGAGGCAGGCCATGGGAGCCCCAGACGGAGACCCGCGGGACGGTCGTCTGGTTTCCTGGAAGCCAAATGCGGAGGGGCTCGCGGGCCGCGCGGAGGCAACCCAGGTCTGCAGCGGGAGTCAGTGCCCTGGCCACCCACCCCCAGGAGGGGCTGGGGCTGCGGGAGCCCAAGAGTTGGGACGTGGGGCGGGGGCTAAAGGAGAGGGAAGGCAAAGAGCCTACAGCACCCGGTATGCCAAGGTGGTCTCCCACCCAAGTACTAACCAGGCCCGACCCTGCTTAGCTTCCGAGATCAGATGAGATAGGGCGCGTTCAGGGTGCTATGGCCTTAGACCGAGGCTGCTGCCGCCCGGCGCCCTAAGAGCCCTGCGCTGCACCTCCGTTTCGCTCTGAACTGCCGGTCAGCCATTCCGT
>NW_011401913.1:0-911 GCF_000754665.1 Bison bison bison | reverse complement strand
GGTTTGGTGCATTGGAAGAGGGCCTCATCTCCAGTTGAGGCAGGAAACTCAGGGTTCCTCTGATTTCAGACTCCGATCCCAGGGTCCCTGCAGACTTGGGAAAGGAGAGTCAGGCCTCGTCTTGTGTTGAGGCATGGAACTCCGCTTGCCTCTCGAGGTGTTCCGGGGGAGACAGGCCACTTGTCGAGCGGTATTTGGAACCTGGGGTTTTTTTCCCGACGATGCACGGGCGAGTCACTACCCCTTCGTGTTGACTTCATTCACAGGGTGGAGTTCGAAGAGGTGTCTGGGTATCGGGGACCGGCAATCGGGGTCCTTCGGAATGTGGAACCACCCACGAGGCCACGTCTGGAATGTCGTCGTGAGACCGGCCTCATCCTGAGGTGCGACCGGAAGGTCGGGAACACCTTCCAGACAAAGCAGAGGAGTCGACCCTCCTGTCCAGATCAGGAGGGTAGAAGAGGCTCAGAGGAAGTGGTGCCGGAAAACTTCGGTGTTCCTCTCGAGGGAGACCGGGATGTCGGGGCACTTTGTGGGTCGCATCAAGGGTGACAAGTACCGTTTCGAACTCCAATTCCTAAAGTGGGACTTCTCCTGAGACGCTGTAGTGGCACAGGGCTACATCTTGCGATGACGGGGGAACCACGTGGTTTTTCTCGAGGTGTAGCAGGATTCTCGAGTTACGACGGGGAATTCAGGATGCCTCTTGTGTTGGCCCAGGGAAGTCCAATCTTCCATTTGAGTTGCGAAGGAAAGCTGGGGATTGCTCTCGAGTGACTGCAGGGCCAATAGACCTCATCTAGGCTTCTGTCCAGAAGCCAGTGTTCCTCTCCAGGGGCGACAGGGATCTCAGGGTTGCATTCCAGACACACCCGGGGAGACAGGCATTCATGTCGAGTGGAAGCAAAGAC
>NW_011401912.1:0-709 GCF_000754665.1 Bison bison bison | reverse complement strand
CTTCTTTCTCCTGATAATTTGTGTTTAATGATGGAGAAGGAGGGCTCAACCAAGAACCTGGAAGGGGAGAGGGAAATTTATTTTCCTCCTATATACATGCAAAGGAATAACACTCAACAGTGGAAAGGAATGAAACATCAACCTTGAAAGGGATAAATCTTAGATGCACATGGCTAAGTGAAAGAATCCAGTTGAAAAGGCTGCACCCAGTATGACGCCATTGTGACATTCTTGGAAAGGTAAAGCTACATAGATGATAAGCAGATCACGGAGTGGGGAATTGGAAGTGATCGTTTAGGATGGATACCTGTCAATATGCATTTGTCTAAGCCTGTCATTTTATATAGTGCAAAGGGTCGATCAGAATCTATTCAAATGTACTTATTCATTGTATAAGTAAGTCATAGGATGGAATACCAAACACAAACAGAATCTCAACATCACTCACTATTCTATCACTATTCAGTTCAGTTCAATTCAGTCGCTCAGTCATGTCTGACTCTTTGTGACCCCATGAATTGTTGGTGGGAATGTAAATTGACATAGCCACTTTGGGGGGCAGTATGTAGGTTCCTTAAAAAACTGAAAAGAGAACTACCATACCACCCAGCAATCCCACTGGGTTTGCTGAGACTACCATAATTCAAAAAGATAGATGCACGCTCATGTTCATTGCAGCCCTATTTACAATAACTAGGACATGAAATCT
>NW_011401911.1:0-567 GCF_000754665.1 Bison bison bison | reverse complement strand
AGCGCGTCATTGCTCTCGAGTCATGTAGGGGAATCTGGCCTTGAGACGTTTTGAAAAAGGTCTCTCGAAGTCTTTCTCGGGTTGAGCCAGAAACCCTGGCTTCCCTCGACTTGTGCAGGTGACCTCAGGGGGCTTCTCATGGTAGCTCTGAGAAGTCAGGGAAACTGGAGGTGGGAGGGGCCTCTCGGGACTCCACTGGGTTTGGTGCATTGGAAGAGGGCCTCATCTCCCGTTGAGACAGGAACCTCAGGGTTCCTCTGACTTCAGACTCCGATCGCAAGGTCCCTGCAGACTTGGGACAGGAGAGTCAGGCCTCGTCTTGGGTTGAGGCATGGAACTCCGCTTGCCTCTCGAGGTGTTCCCGGGGAGACAGGCCACTTGTCGAGCGGTATTTGGAACCTGGGGGTCTTTTCCTGACGATGCATGGGCGAGTCACTGCCCCTTCGTGTTGACTTCATTCACAGGGTGGAGTTCGAAGAGGTGTCCGGGCATCGGGTTCTTATCAAGAGGGGACCGGGAAATCGGGGTCCTTCGGAATGTGGAAGCACCCACGAGGCCACGTCTGGA
>NW_011401910.1:0-791 GCF_000754665.1 Bison bison bison | reverse complement strand
GCATGGAGACCCGACTTCCCTGGCGCCCCACGAGAGGCTCACTGACCTCGCCGTCGTACCTCGTGAGAAACCGCACCCTGGGGCCGCCGCTCGAGAACCACCGCGAGACTCCCCCGTCATCGCGGAGATGAGGGCCTTCGCCTCCTGCATGGCCTCGAGGCCAGCCTCGCGACCTCTCTTGAAACGCCTCAGGAGGCTTGACTCCCTTTAGTCCACCCAGTGAGCTCCAAGAGATACCCGTCGCGACTCGAGAGCAGAGCGGGGTTCTTTGCTTCCACTCGAGATGAATGCCTGTCTCCCCGGGTGCGTCTGGAATGCAACCCCGAGATCCCGGTCGCCCCTGGAGAGGAACATTGGCTTCTGGACACAAGCCTAGATGAGGTCTATTGGCCCTGCAGTCACTCGAGAGCAATCCCCAGCTTTTCTTCGCAACTCGAATGGAAGATTGGACTTCCCTGGGCCAACACAAGAGGCATCCAGAATTCCCCGGCGTAACTCGAGAATCCCGCCGCAACACGAGAAAAACCACGTGGTTCCCCCGTCATTGCAAGATGAAGCCCTTTCCCGCTACAGCGTCTCAGGAGAAGTCCCACGTTAGGAATTGGAGGTCGAAACGGTACTTGGCACCCTTGATGCGCCCCCACAAAGTTCCCTGGCATCCCGGTCTACCTGGAGAGGAACACCGAGGTTTTCCGGCACCACTTCCTCTGCGCCCCTTCTACCCTCCTGATCTCCACAGGAGGGTCGACTCCCCTGCTTTGTCTGGAAGGGGTTCCTGACCTTCCGGTCGC
>NW_011401909.1:0-673 GCF_000754665.1 Bison bison bison | reverse complement strand
CTTTGCTGCGGCCGCTGGAGAGGCCGTTCCGGGCGCGGCCACCTCTGTGGGTCCGGCTGGAGAGCCCCGGCATTGGCGCATCTGGGAACCAATGTCCGCAAGCCGCAGGCTGGAAGGCTCTACTCTCCTCCGCCGCGCTGTGAGTCCCTGAGAGGTTAGCGGTCTCTGAGCGTTCTTCCTGGTACCCAGCCCCTTCGCCTTCCTTGTCAAGATTTTTTCTTTTACCCACTTGTTCCCACCCACTTTGACCCGGGCGGGGAATGGTCTCGCAAAATCAGACAGATATTTAGCAGTGGTAATAACCAAGCATCGCTAATTATAATTAGCAACGACAGCGTTTTCCCCAACAGGCTACGCCTTCTGATATCTACTGTATCATGAATATCCAGTCGATGTGAAAAGAAGTCCCTTCTCTTTAGAGTGCCTGCGTAGCCAGGACCTAGGCTCAGACTGTACCCATTTCTGATCCACGCTTGCCTTCAGGGCCCAGCCCAGCAGAATCCCAAAGGTCCCTTCCTCCCACCCAGGCTCTGAGTGTTTGGAGACTGGGCAGGGACTTCAGCCCCAACAGGTATGTCGTGGGTGGCACCAGGGTTGAGTTAGGTAGGCGGAGTCCAAAGATCTGGTTATCCGCAGAAGAATCTAACTAAATGGAAACTTAAAGAGATCACTC
>NW_011401908.1:0-705 GCF_000754665.1 Bison bison bison | reverse complement strand
TACACAGGCTTTGAACATCGCTGAAGACCAACATTTCCTAGGAAAAAACGACATTGCTTAGCTCAAGGTTTGTCTGGGAAATTCTTACACATCAGGAGATGGCTCCGAGGTGGATTTCTACAAAGAACATCCATGCAAAGGACAAGCCTACACAGCTCTGTGCACATCTGCCCCTCCCCCCCTCACAGCCAGCAGCATTTCCAAGTGACCTCCTAAGGCCTTCGCCAAACTACAGGGGCACCTCTGGGCTTCCTGTTTCCCTCATTTTTCGGAATCTTTTACTAAAAAAAAAAGAAAAACAAAAAACAAGTTAAAAAAAAAAAAAAAAAAACCCGCACATTTCTTCGTACAATGCCACAGTGGAAGGAATACAGGCCTTCAATATTAAGCCCTAAATTTGCAAAAAACTTGGAGCTTGGTTTTTTGTTTTGTTTTGTTTGAATCAAACCACCACATCATTTAAAATTTTTACACGTTCTAATTATTCGGTTCCAAAACACCAAACTTGTACTGCACACGGTCCCCATGGAAAGGCCCCCTCAGCAGGACAGCCACAGATGCTGCCATGAAAGGGCAGCAGGGTGCCCTCCTCCCTTGTTTCTGCCTGGGCGGCCACCGGGTTTTGAAACCCATGCACCCTACTAAGTTTCTAGGGTGCAATTCGTGGACCCTTCCCTTTCCCATCCCAGCAGGTGGTCAAGGGCC
>NW_011401907.1:0-593 GCF_000754665.1 Bison bison bison | reverse complement strand
GTGCCTGATGTCCTCTGCCGGCATTCAGAAGTTGTTTTGTGGAATTTACTCGACGTTTAAATGCTCTTTTGATGAATTTGTGGGGGAGAAAGTATTCTCCCTGTCCTACTCCTCCGCCATCTTGGCTCCTCCTCCCTATCTCAATTTCAAATTCGTTTTAGCTACATATGTGAACATGCTTTCTAGGTCACATGATTTAATCTTATGTATTGCTAATAAGTGAAAATTTTGGAATACCTTGCTCAAAAAGAGAGATGCTTTCTTCCAGAAAGTCCGCTTGTGAAGCAGATCTTTGAAAAGTTTGTTGCTTTTTATTAAACCCATAAAGGTTAAGCTGTCAAACTAAACTTTTCATACTGTTGGTTTCAAATATTCTGAAAGGCTCCTTTCTTTTCAAGACCTTTTTAAAAAAGTTCTTCACTGATCACTATACATACACCACTCTCATCCTACCTAATAGATTCCAGCTGATAATTTGCAACTATACTCCAAAGTTTTGTGGAAATGTGAAAGAAAATCATTCAGCTCATCTGTTTCAGAGACAGAATTTGTGTAGCATAGCCTTTTTATCACAAGATCCTCAGATAAAGCCT
>NW_011401906.1:0-687 GCF_000754665.1 Bison bison bison | reverse complement strand
GAAGCTCACTCGGTCCTTCCCAGTAACAGGCTTGCAAGCACCCGCCGGCAGCCAGCCTCTTCTCTCCCGACGTTCCGGGCATTGGGCTCCAAACCTGGGACCAAAGTACTGCCCGGAGCTCACTGATCATGGGCTGGTTCCCCTGCGCTGCGGCTGTGCTAGGGAGCCCAAACGCACAGGGGAAGCCCGCACAGCACATCCACCTGCCTCTAGGCAGGAGGACAGCTCCAGGGAAGGCCCGGTCTGGCAGGCGCTTTCTGGGCACAAACGGAGCAACACTCTGGCTGTGGAGCCGCTCCCCAAGCCAGGGGTACCGGGACCCTGATTCCCTCCGTGCGGCGCTTAGTCTGGGCGGGGAAGCACCAGCTTGGGAATGCAGCCTGGGGCGCTTCCTTTCCCTCGGAAAGAGCTCTCCCTGCGGGAGGCTTTGGCAGTGTGCACACCCCCAGCCCCTAAGCCCTCTGCAAGGACGCCTGGCTCCTAGGTCCGAAGGGAAGGCGAGAGCTGAGCTGAGGCACCAGTCAGGCACCAGTCACGTCTCCCACACTCCCGCAGCCTGCTCCTTCCCGGGCGCGAACGCTAGAAGCTGGGCAGGGCTTGGGGAGGCTCGCCCAGCCCAGAGCAGCCTCTCGGCCGGGGCTCTGTGCTATCGCGCCTGGGCGCAGAGCTGGAGCTCCGCCGGTGTGG
>NW_011401905.1:4206-4595 GCF_000754665.1 Bison bison bison | reverse complement strand
CTTCCAGACAAAGCAGGGGAGTCGACCCTCCTGTGGAGATCAGGAGGGTAGAAGGGGCTCAGAGGAAGTGGTGCCGGAAAACCTCGGTGTTCCTCTCCAGGGAGACCGGGATGCCGGGGAACTTTGTGGGGGCGCATCGAGGGTGCCAAGTACCGTTTCGACCTCCAATTCCTCACGTGGGACTTCTCCTGAGACGCTGTAGCGGGAAAGGGCTTCATCTTGCGATGACGGGGGAACCACGTGGTTTTTCTCGAGTTGCGGCGGGATTCTCGAGTTCCGATGGGGAATTCAGGATGCCTCATGTGTTGGCCCAGGGAAGTCCAATCTTCCATTCGAGTTGCGGAGGAAAGCTGGGGATTGCTCTCGAGTGACTGCAGGGCCAATAGACC
>NW_011401905.1:0-884 GCF_000754665.1 Bison bison bison | reverse complement strand
GGAGAGGTCGCGAGATTGGCCTCTAGGCCATGCAGGAGACGAAGGCCCTCATCTCCGCGATGACGGGGGAGTCTCGGGGTGGTTCTCGAGCGGCGGCCCCAGGGTGCGGTTTCTCACGAGGTACGACGGCGAGGTCAGTGAGCCTCTCGTGGGGCGCCAGGGAAGTCGGGTCTCCATGCGAGTGGCGAGGGGGAGCGCGTCATTGCTCTCGAGTCATGGGAGGGGAATCTGGCCTCGAGACGTGTTGAAGAAGGTCTCTCGAGGTCTTTCTCGGGTGGAGGCAGGAAACACTGGCTTCCCTCGACTTGTGCAGGTGACCTCAGGGGGCTTCTCATGGTGGCTCTGAGAAGTCAGGGAAACTGGAGGTGGGAGGGGCCTCTCGGGACTCCAGTGGGTTTGGTGCATTGGAAGAGGGCCTCATCTAGAGTTGAGGCAGGAACCTCAGCGTTGCTCTGATTTCAGACTCCGATCGCAGGGTCCCTGCAGACTGGGGACAGGAGAGTCAGGCCTCGTCTTGGGTTGAGGCATGGAACTCCGCTTGCCTCTCGAGGTGTCCCCGGGGAGAGAGGCCACTTGTCGAGCTGTATTTGGAACCTGGGGGTTTATCCGGACGGTGCACGGGCGAGTCACTGCCCCTTCGTGTTGACTTCATTCACAGGGTGGAGTTTGGAGAGGTGTCCGGGCATCGGGTTCTTATCAAGAGGGGACCGGGAAATCGGGGTGCTTCGCAACGTGGAAGCACCCACGAGGCCACGTCTGGAATGTCGTCGTGAGACCGGCCTCATCCTGAGGTGCGACCGGAAGGTCGGGAACCCCTTCCAGACAAAGCAGGGGAGTCGACCCTCCTGTCGAGATCAGGAGGGTAGAAGGGGCTCAGAGGAAGT
>NW_011401904.1:0-731 GCF_000754665.1 Bison bison bison | reverse complement strand
TTGAGAGCAATGACGCGCTCCCCCTCGCCATTCGCATGGAGACCCGACTTCCTTGGCGCCCCACGAGAGGCTCACTGACCTCGCCGTCGTACCTCGCGAGAATCCGCACACTGCCGCCGCCGCTCGAGAACAACCCCGAGCCTCAACCGTCATCGCGACTTGAGGGCCTGTTGGGGGCCAGAGTGAGGTACTCCGCCCGTGACAAAGGTCATGAGGAAGGAGGCTCGACATACACAAAGGCGGGATCGAGCCTCAGGTGTCCCCCTGGAAATCCTCGAGCGTCTACCCCCATAACCAGAGCTTCCCTACTTTCCTACTTTGTGCTCTTACCTACACCTCTGACTTTACGGGGGGCTGTCCCCCACCACCTCTTTCGGAGAAGGAGTTAACCTAGAGCTTCAGTCAATATAAACTCTTGGGTGTGACAAGAGTGTTTTAACCTACAAACTCCTCTGAAGGTTCTCTAGCCTGCCTGACAGGCTCCTCCGGCCACATGTGATTGCTCACAGCCTCCCAACCGTGAGAGGCACGAGATGCTTTAAACCCTCTAAAAACAGGTTCTTTAGAGAAGTTAGAAAACTATAAGTATAGTGAGTGGGCTAATTAGAAATTGTGTTGATGAAGGGTTTTTCATTTGTTGAGCCAATGTTTGTGCTAAGTCTCATATCCCCTGCCCTTACACACATTAATGAATATATAGAAGAAATAAGTATTAACCTTTGATATTAATC
>NW_011401903.1:0-503 GCF_000754665.1 Bison bison bison | reverse complement strand
GGCGTGCGTGCGTGCGTGCGGCGCGGGGCCTGGGGGCTGGGCTGAGGGGTGCCGGAGGTCTCGGCGCCCTCCCACCCGCGGCCACTCCAGACCCGGCCGCGCTCGCTGACGCGGGCCTCCCCCGATCCCATTCGCTGCTCAGGCCCGCGCGGCCCCGGAGGTGTCGGTCTTCGGCGCCCGCCGCCTCCCAACCCCCGCGGGCCCAGGGGCCTCTGAACCTCCTGCGGGCCTAGACGCAGCGAAACTTGAGCGCCCAACTTGCCCGGCACCTGTCCGGTGCCCAAACCCACCAGAAGCCAGGGAGGCGCGGTCGACCGGAGCGCCTCAGCCCCTCCCCTTCGCACTACCGAGGCCCCCCCTTTGCCCCCACGCCAAGCCCTCGACCTTCCTGAGAGAGCAGACGAGCCACAGGCAGGCACACAGACAGACACACAGACACTCGCACGCACCCACGCCAAGGGAGACAGCTGGCCTGCGCAAGCTCCTCAGCCAGAGCCAGAGCG